>NC_066585.1:144709923-144832423 GCF_024323335.1 Lathyrus oleraceus | reverse complement strand
ATGATCTATAACCCTATATCTCAAACAAAACATATTTGTCTTTTCAAAACGAAAATCAAATCACACCATACTCTCTTTGATATTACCAATGTTCATACAAGGCTTAAGAGAGTTAAATACATATAATATGGTCTTTTATTAAAACAACCTTCTTTTGATACTAAAAAAATCCAACCTTTAAGATTTCCTCTATTTCCACAGCTAGTTTCATGTTCATCTATTTAGTATGAACTTTGAAAATGATTCGCTAGATTTGAACCCAAAAAGAAACATTGTTAAAAATCAAATCTTTTCTCATAACGTCATTTGACCAAGGTTGGACATCAATCCACATGTTGTGAAAGATCCAAGGGTTTTCTCTTAGGATATGTTTTTAGTATTCCCCTTTACTAGATTTAATCTTCATTTGATCATCTTAAATTTCCATAACTTTGAGATCCATAAGATTGCACTGGATATTGAAAAACCCCATTCAGAGGGAATCTTTATGGATTTGTTCAGGGAAATATTTTTCAATTTCTACGACATAAGAACCATTACCTCTATCATTGTTTACCTTTTATTTTTTTAAAGTTGTTATTTTATAAATATCAAAAACTTGTTTACATTAGTACATAAATACAAATAGATGTTACTGTCAGGGATTGAATCCTGGACCGACAAGTTATATCCAATTAACTCAACTAGCACATAAGAGTTGAGCTACCTTACTCTTTATTAATTTTATATTTAATTGAAATAGTTTAACAATTTTAAATATTCATTTACTTGAAAGATTTTTGTCTTACAAATATAAATAATATAAGTGATTTCTAAGTACAAGATGCATGCATCGCATGAGCATATGCACTATTACAAATTCATATTACAAATGTAAAAAATTCAAAATAAATAAATAATTGAAATAAACAACTTATTGTAAAAAGAATCTTATTTCAAGTGGGACTCCTTTCCATGTTATCCATTTATATCAATCTTCTTTTTTTTCTAGGGTTATTTCAATCAATAAGATAATTTAGTTTTCTAAAATTATGTGTGAGATATTTCTTGTACCAATTAGCTGTGTCCGTTGGTAGGCGTTTGAGATTATCATTAAAATCAATATGATAAAGACCCCAATTTCCAGAATAGCCTGCTTGAAATTCATATGTATCAAATGCTGCCCACAAAAAATAACCTTGGACATTTACGCCATCACTATAAAAAAAATTACAAATATTAAATATCAACTAAAAACAAGTAACATAAACACCCCATGTCATATTGAATACATTTCATAGAGATATTTTTTAGGTTTTGTGATTTTGAATATTTTATATTAGAAATATTTAAAACCAACATTTATGAATATTTAAAGGACGAAACTCCTTTAAAATTAATAATACACTTTTGAGTGAAAATTTATTTACAAGAAATAATTAAAAATTTATGCTATTATAGATTCATTCAACTATATTTTATCACTATTGTAATTTATAAAATCACTTTATAAATATGTTAACGCCTATCTATATACTAAAATATTTGAATAATTACGTAAAATCAATATATATTATACAACTCACAACTATTAACATTTCGGTTACTCTAACCCGTTAAAGTTTTATTATTTAATTTTCAAAATATTTGTGTATCAATTCATAGTAAATAAATAAAAAAAGTTAAGTATTTTTTAGTTTTGTATTATTCACTTTAGTTGAGTAATATTATTAATAATGTTTAATATTTATGATAGAAAAACATATTTAATTGTAAAAAATAAATAGATTCAATTCTATGAATAATCAATTGTGTCAATTTATTTATTTATTATCCATAAAACTTTAAGGATAAAGTAAAATGACTCACTCAATTGCCGCTTTAGTAGCGTTTATATGTGCAGCAATATAAGCAATTCGGTGTTCATCCTTCAAAGGATTTGGAATTTTTGAAGAAGAAATACCTACATTAAAAGGATTTCACAAAAAAAGTATAATGATTTATCTCTTTTGTAACCTAAATTATAACTATTATTTATAATGATGTAAATATAATTAAATGAACCACCAACCATTTTCAGTGACGTAGATTTTGGGATTTTTATACTTTTTCTTAATATAGACTAACATATTATATAATCCTTCGGGATAAACATTGCTCCCACTATATTGATCCTACAAATGATCAATATTAAAAAAAGTAAATAATAATAATAATAATAATAATAATAATAATAATAATAATTCTGTTAAAATATCATTCTTCTTAAGTTGTTTCATTATTTCTCACCTTATAACCAAGAGTTTTTCCTTCTGCATTAAAAACTACAATTATGAAAGAATAACCAAGAATTAGTCAAATATTAACCATTCTAACTTATTATAATCTTACATATACATATCTAATAATAATAATATTTTGACTGGTGTAGTCTATGAGGTCAACTTCATTGACCATTGATTTATATTAATGTTTTAAAAGCAATGTTGACCTTACCTTCTGAAACAGCTAAAGCATCATAATTGTCAAACATAATCTTGGTTCTATTTGGTTCATGTCTAGCAAAATGAGAAGTATAATAATTGATTCCAATAAAATTTGTGCTTCCTTTTAACAAGTGTTTTTCCTTTTTAGTGAATTTAGGCAACCTATTCCCCACTAGCTTTTTCATTATTTGTGGATAATCTCCATGGAAGACTGGATCTAAAATCCTGTATATTTTTTATAAAAAAACGTAGATAAATAATTTTGTGATATACTAATCACTAAAAAAGGATATAAAGTAAAATAAGAATAACATAAAGTTATCAATAAAGCAAAAACAAATTGTGATTTGTACGATAACTAAAAAGCACTAACCATCCCCAATAGAAATCCATTAGTCTTTGTGCAGCAACCACATCTTCTAGTTTAGAACTGTAGGGAGCATATCTTCCTGATGAAAGAGCAAGTCCAATTTCTCCCCTTTGTATTTCCTATATCAAATATTAGATGAAAAATAATATTTTACTTCTTATTCCAAATTATCCTTATTTTATTAACCTTCAATTAATTTTCAAATTATTAAAGTCGATACTTTTATTTCACTAAATTAAATGTAATAATAATTGTTAATATTACTTTCTTCAAGAGTCTGAATTCTCTTCGATCACAATATTTTTGAGTCTTAATAGTTAATATACATATATCTTATTTATGTTAAGGCTGATGATATATATGTAACATGAAAATTTCAAAATATGTTTACTTTGAATTTTGTTGTGTATAATTTTGACGCGGTAGCATGAGCAATGAGGAAGTTGTGAAGGAGAGTATATGCTTGTGTACATATTTTAGTATTTTTGCATGTCTGATCAGTAGATACTTTATCAAGGTTGAACATGAAATGAAATATAGCTGTGACTTCTGCCTCATTGATTGTAGTCCAATGTTTCACTCGATCTCCATATGTTTTGAATAAGAGTTCACTATAATCCTTATAATATTTTCTGAAATTTAAATTATGTACATAATCAGTGTAAGAAAGCATGTTAAAATTCCTTAACTTCAGTGTATATTAATTTTAAGGTTAAATCTATTTAGTGAAAATGAATATAAATAAAATATGATATAAAAGTAAATTTACACAATTGAGCGATTTAAGAAGCCTCCAAACTTTTGCTTAAGAGCTAATGGATAATCGAAGTGTATGATACCCACGAAAGGTTCAATATCTACATATGTAAATGGATCATGTAAAGTCAAATTAAAATAAAAATTCCTTATATTTTAAACAAATTGAAATGGATATTAAATACTTCAAGTCGTACCATTTTCGAGTAACTCATTGATCAAATTGTTGTAAAAGTTGATACCTTCTTGATTTATACCTCCTTTCAAGGTTCCGTCTATATATTTGTTTGTTAAAAATAAACAAAATAATAAATGTATCAATGTAGTTAAATATTGCAAGAAAGAAATAAAGTGCAAGATGATTTTTTTTTCAAAAATATAAAATAGAGTTTAATAAATATTTTCTAAAAGTTTAAAATTGTCATATGTTTAACTTCATCGTGATATTTTATAAAACAAAAATAATATAATGGTGTGTGATTCCACTAGTCATGTGAATATATTATATTTTAAATTAATAAAAGCAATTAGATATTTAAAATGGATCAATTGTATTTTTAGTCTTTTAATTTTTTGTTTTGTTTTAATTTGATTATTTAATTTTTTTTCCAAATTATTCCATTCAATTACAAACATTTGTATTTTTCTGATTTGTGTTATATTTTTCATATTATGAAAATTTGACAAATAACTCTAAAACACTATCTTTAATTCTTTCATAAATATATTATGTAGACTTTATATTCATATAATTTTTTTTCTAAGCTAGAAAACTACCAGCAAATATAAAGACAACATGTTAGATAGAAAAATATAACTTCCAATTGACAAGAAAGAAAAAACACTCAAATGCTAAAGTTCCAATTTCAAAATTCTATAAATAATGTGAAAAAAGTTTTGCATCATTAAACATTCTTTGTAACGAGTGACTTGTTAATTCAGAAATAAAAACAAGATAATAGTCATTGATACAATAAAATAGATTATAAATAGTAAACATTATATTAAGTTTATGTTTTAACATAAATAAGAAAATTACTGAGAATGAAGTTCGAGAATTTAGCAACAAAAACTAGAAACAAGAAAATGGTGCTAGGTGTTTGATGATGTTGTCTAAATATTTTACGTGTATGAATTATTTTATTTTGGTTATAAAGTCTTTTAATAACAAGTAAGAAGAATGTTATTATGTTGATGCAAGTGTTGTTACAAACCATAACAAGAAGTTGAATAAGGATGTGAAGTTGATGAGGGAATTTCAATAGATCATTAAAACTCCTACATCTATAGTTGCAAAGGGGGAAAATGGTAAGAGTCATTTACCCGGCATTATTCTACTCCAAGAAATTGACATTCTATAAGAATTTATTCCAAGTTTTTTCAAATGTTGCACATCCTCCTACAAAATCATACAAATTGAAACAAATAAAACAATTTTTAAAATAAATAAAATCCAGGTGTATACTTTTCCTTATTACTCCTAAATTATCAAACTATTAGATTTAATATCAATGAGTAATATGTAAGGTAAAAAAAACCCTTTCAGTAACAAGGTTTGTGTTGCTTCTGATCTATAATTTCTCCTAAATAGATTGTAATAATGTTAGTTTTATGGTTGAAGTCGAGTTAAAGGTTGAAGATGTATGAACCTTCATTCTCATTAAAATATTAACTATCTTAAAATGTGAAATAAAAAACTATATTATCTAAAATGTATGAAACAAAAATAACCGCAAAATTAATAGTTGGTGAACTAACCTTATATCGGTTGTAATGATCAATTTTTAATGGAAATTTATCAACATCTAAATATACATCTGCTTGTAAAGAAGAAGAAAAATGATTAGAATGAAGCACTAAAGTTTGGAGGTTATCTTCCAAAATAGATAGAATTCTTTTTTGAATTAACAACTAAAATTGAGATTATATAACAAAATATTCATAAAATTATTTGTTTATCACTACATGTATTAATATATATTTTTGAACCTTTGTTTTGTATAACTATATCATCCCATATACCAAGTCCTCTTCCTCCTTCATTACATCCTCCTTCAATCTAAATTTATCAAAATAAAATTAATAATGAATTAAATCATAATTATAATATATATCTTGTTTTTTAGATAAGAGATATTATATATTGATGTTTACGATATTTTAGTATGTACCTGTAGGGCAGAAGACCCGCTACCAAACAAAAAGCCTTGTGGAAATGATGCACGACTTGGAAAGTTTGAAGAATTTAAAAATTTTAATATTGAATCATATGGATTAGACGTTGTTGCTTCTACGATCTATATGTTAATTAATCAATATAAAATGAAATGAATTAATTATAACTTAATTAATATTATTGTGTACATGGATAAAATAAAATGAACTTAATCATAAGTACCTGTGATGCAGATAAGTGATGTGAAATTGCCTTATGCTTAGAAGGAAGATCTGCAATATTAAAAATACATTAAATTATAGCATTGAAAAATATTTGTTAATTCAGATTAGAAATAAAGACAATCAGAAGCTATATTACTTGCAATCATCAAGATTTTTTTAGTGAAATAGATCTGCATTGTTAACATAAATACTATTATTGTATAGTATTTTCTCTATCTTTAAATGATTATTTACAATTTTATGCATATATTAAAAAAAGTTAAGTTGTGGTATATTTAATGTGTATGATTAGCATAATAATATTACTAATAAATTACCTTTTATGAATATATAATATTTATTTTTCATATTCTTAAAAAAATAGTAGTATTAATAAGATATATATTGGAAAAATGACCAACGAATTTATATATAAATTTGAAAAATATTTTATGTATTATGTACAATGTTTCAAATGATCAAAATATTAGAGATAGAAGACACATACATTAATTTGGTTTGATGAAGAAGAAAAAAGTTTTAATTTTATAAAATAAAATTATTGTAAACAAAATAAAAATAAATACATACACCCTTCTGCTTGACCAGAAATATTAAAGAACAAAACAAAGAACATGATTAAAAGAATAGTTTCAAAAATTCTCAAAGATGATATAGTCTCCATTTTATGCATAAAAGAATATGCTAAAATATGATATTAAAAATCACAATTTCTCTTTATTTATAATGATGAAAATACAACTCAGACTTTATACACTCATGACAACCTATAAGGAGATTTTCTATTATTAAAAATTCAAACTAGATTTTTGAAATATTATTACGAAAATCTATTATTGTTTATTGTTTAAACTCTTTTCGATCTGGATAAATAAAAACCCGCCTATATATAGACTTTCCAACAAAATACTACTGTTTGTTTGTTATTAGTGTATATCGTAACAAGTTGGATACCTGTGCGTTTGCACGGGTACTGATCTTGATCTGTTATGCGCGTTTGTTTTTAAAATATAATAAGAATATAAAAAATAAAAATAAAATTTCTTTACCAAAATAACTTATTATTTTTAAAAGAAACACATATTTTGATTTATATACGGATTATAAATATAATATTTTCATACATAAATTTTTTTGTATGAGCTCTATATTTTCCTATATGTAATATTATTTTTGTTTTAACATTATTGATACAAGTATTTGGATAAAACAAACTTATTTCCATTTAAACAAAAATTAAGATTCACTCATTAATTTAAAAATAATATTTGTCCTTAATAACATATATTAGTGAAATGATTACATCAATAATATATGTATAAATAAATATTTGTAACATAAATAAACATATTTTGTTTGTGTTTGGATTCATAGTTTCATATAATTTCCATGATATAAAAAATAAATTTTATTAAAATTATTTTTAGTTAAGAAAATTATTATTACTAATTGATAAATAAATTAGTGATACACATTGAATTGATTTTATTATAACTAATTGATAAATAATACTAAATCTTTTTTAATTTTATATTTAATAAAATTAAAATTAAAATAAAAACTATCTTAATTTCAAATTAACTATCATTTGGATGTAAAAAGAATAAAAAGAAACAGATTAAATGCATATAGTCTACACGAATATAAGTAGAAAATAACATAAAGATACCAACATTTTGCTCTGCCGGGGTTTGGAGACCATGGGCAAAAGGGGTGTCGGCTGACCGAAGAAACAGGCGGAGACACACCGGAAAAGAGCAGAAAGAACGATCATAACGCAAGCGATTGTGGAACAGGTTTAAGAAGACGAAGAAGTAGAGAACGATGATGAAAATCCACAAGCAGACATCCCAAAGGAGGAGATTCAACAGAATCCAGGTGAAGTAGCATCACAAATGGAGACGGTGACTGAAAAGAAGGAGCTACTGGTGAACGAAGAAGGAGTTCAATCTAAGCCCTGGGTGGATGTCATCCAAGGTAATAGAAATCTGAATCGTGGAATGACGGTGGAGTTTGTTGCTCCAAAGATAATTAATGGAGAAATCAAAATCGTGATTGAGGAAGTAGATGTAGCTGAGGAATTGGAGTTATGGGAACATGCGCTTATTCTTTTCTCCTTGGGAGAACCATTATCGATGAATGTTGTGATGGAATTCATGGAGAAAATTGGAATTATGTTTCACTACTAGACCTCTACTACAACAAGGAGGGATACTTGATAACGCGTTTCAAGAATAATGAAGATAAGGAGAATGTAATGGCTCAAGGATCGTACTTCATGTATGGGAAACCTCTGTTCACTAGACATTGGACACCATATTTTGAAATGAAAGAAGATTTACTGCGTGTCCTACCGCTATGGGTAACAATGCCAAACCTACCACTGCATCTATGGGGGAGAAAGAAGTATATCGAAAATTATTAGTGCCATTGGCAAGTCAATCACTGTAGATGAATGTACAACCAAGAAATTGCGTATCTCATATGCCCGTGTTTTGGTTGAAGTTGATATCACATAGAAGCCAAGAGAGACAATGTGTATTATAGATCATAATGGAAAAATAATGGAGCATAATATTGAAAATGAATGGAAGATGAGCTACTTCCAAACCTGTTTGAAAATAGGACATGATTGTGCTTTAAAAAAGCAACCTATGAAGAAAGCACAAACAACTAAGGTATGGAAACCTGCAACTAATAAACCAAGTGTGGAGGAAGACATAGAGGATATGAACCCTAAGCCAAATGTGGAGGAGAATAACAATAATATGGAGGGAGAAAAGGAAACAACAATGAACATAACTGCAGACAATTGGATAGTGGTGACTTAGGGTAGAGTGGATAAAGGGAAGAAAACCTTCCATACTCCCAAGAGGTCATTTGTGATGTATCAAAATACCTTCACACTCCTAAGGATTGGATTCTGTTCTATGGGGGAGACCAACTATGCTTAATGATTGTGACTTGTAATGTGAGAGTCTTAAATAAAGAGGCGAGTGTAAGACCCCAATTTTTACCCTAAGATCCCTCATGCTATCTCATTATATGCATTGACTTTGACTTTGGGATCATACCTTGGCATCCTCCTTACCCTTCATTCATTGGGTTTGCATTGGGAGAGATCACCAAGCACTTTTGATTTCATCATACTTTATTTTTCATTATTTACTAACCAAAATTCCAAAAATATGTATATGTATAACTTTGATTCTGATAAAATCAAACATGAATTTTGAAATATGGGATTGATTCGAATCATGTATAAATTTTGATTCAAATTAAATAAGGCAAAAATGTTCCCAAGAAAATGACCAAGATAAAGTGTAAAATTTGATCAGGATCAAATTGATGAGTTTAACTACTATCCAATTTTACCAGGATAAAAAATTCAGTGTAAAACTGAATGATTAAAATTAATCTTGTAAAATCTCAAATTTTTAAAATTTAAAAAGCTTTTTGAGATTTTACCTTTGAACCAACTTTGACAAAAAACACAAAATAATTTCATTCCACTAACATATGCTATTGATCAAAGAACATTTGGATCAAAATCAAATTTAACCAAAGTTTTATGCATGCTAAAAACGAATCAAATCAAACTCGATTCCAAGAAATGCAATCATGAAAGAGGCTCAACGATTCAAAATAAAACAAACATGAAAGCAATAACACAAGCAACAAATTAACCAGATAGTAAGGACATGCAACTAGATACTTTTAATTAGAGGTAAAGGTATAAGAGAAATATTATATAAGGTTTTTAAGAAATTATGGGAGATACGAAAAGCAACATTCCCTATACTGAAATTGAATGGGTCGGAATGCAGGTTAAACTAAACTTCTTACACATCGAATACAGAAAAAATATTTTTGGTGTGCATCGATACAAAAGACTTCTCATTATATTTTAAATATTTATTAGAAACCATAGTTATTAATATTTAATAAATTCTCGATTCACCCCATATATTTTTCAAGGATCCTATAAGAACTCTATTTTAACCTTGTCTGGAAGGATATTTTTGTGCATATTTGTCTGAAATCATTCCTCTAGAGCATGGTTTTCAAAAATGTCCAAGAACCACTATTGAAAGATAAAAGTCATTGCAAACATAATAGGCGACTAAAGGATCATGTCCACTTCTTTCTGTAGCATATCACTACGACTATTATGACTTTATGCAACATTAAAAAAATGTTTCTCGAAGGCAGGAAACTGTTGCCAAGAAAAAGGCAATGGTTAGGCAATAGTTTTGTTGCCTATTTATATAAATTACATTTAGTAAAATTTTATCAATTGATTTTTCTTTTATTTTTTAAATATTTTCAATGTGCACTCATGAAATAAACTTTTTTTATAAATATATTTCAACTTTTGTCAAAATAAATCCACAAATGGTCATGTTAAACATTTTCAGTCCAAATCAGAGCTAGACCCATGGCTCTGCCCCCATCTAAGATGGTATAATTGACAAGAAAAAAATTAAGGAAATTGAAGAAAAGAAAAAATTTATTGATCTATTTATCAAACAAAACCTTTTATCTATGGAAGGAAATTTATGTTATGATCTATTTACAAAGGTTTAGTTTCCACAAGTAGAGGATTTTAAGAGATTTTTTATTGAATTTTCTTTTGCTCGAGTCTATTGACCATTTTTCATATTGGATTGATCTAAGCCAAATATCAAAAGGGTACTTCGCATCAGGATTAGGATTTTTCTCACAAGAAATATTGTAGTTGTCTTTACTATGATCTATAACCCTATATCTCAAACAAAACATATTTGTCTTTTCAAAACGAAAATCAAATCACACCATACTCTCTTTGATATTACCAATGTTCATACAAGGCTTAAGAGAGTTAAATACATATAATATGGTCTTTTATTAAAACAACCTTCTTTTGGTACTAAAAAAATCCAACCTTTAAGATTTCCTCTATTTCCACAGCTAGTTTCATGTTCATCTATTTAGTATGAACTTTGAAAATGATTCGCTAGATTTGAACCCAAAAAGAAACATTGTTAAAAATCAAATCTTTTCTCATAACGTCATTTGACCAAGGTTGGACATCAATCCACATGTTGTGAAAGATCCAAGGGTTTTCTCTTAGGATATGTTTGTAGTATTCCCCTTTACTAGATTTAATCTTCATTTGATCATCTTAAATTTCCATAACTTTGAGATCCATAAGATTGCACTGGATATTGAAAAACCCCATTCAGAGGGAATCTTTATGGATTTGTTCAGGGAAATATTTTTCAATTTCTACGACATAAGAACCATTACCTCTATCATTGTTTACCTTTTATTTTTTTAAAGTTGTTATTTTATAAATATCAAAAACTTGTTTACATTAGTACATAAATACAAATAGATGTTACTGTCAGGGATTGAATCCTGGACCGACAAGTTATATCCAATTAACTCAACTAGCACATAAGAGTTGAGCTACCTTACTCTTTATTAATTTTATATTTAATTGAAATAGTTTAACAATTTTAAATATTCATTTACTTGAAAGATTTTTGTCTTACAAATATAAATAATATAAGTGATTTCTAAGTACAAGATGCATGCATCACATGAGCATATGCACTATTACAAATTCATATTACAAATGTAAAAAATTCAAAATAAATAAATAATTGAAATAAACAACTTATTGTAAAAAGAATCTTATTTCAAGTGGGACTCCTTTCCATGTTATCCATTTATATCAATCTTCTTTTTTTTCTAGGGTTATTTCAATCAATAAGATAATTTAGTTTTCTAAATTATGTGTGAGATATTTCTTGTACCAATTAGCTGTGTCCGTTGGTAGGCGTTTGAGATTATCATTAAAATCAATATGATAAAGACCCCAATTTCCAGAATAGCCTGCTTGAAATTCATATGTATCAAATGCTGCCCACAAAAAATAACCTTGGACATTTACGCCATCACTATAAAAAAAATTACAAATATTAAATATCAACTAAAAACAAGTAACATAAACACCCCATGTCATATTGAATACATTTCATAGAGATATTTTTTAGGTTTTGTGATTTTGAATATTTTTATATTAGAAATATTTAAAACCAACATTTATGAATATTTAAAGGACGAAACTCCTTTAAAATTAATAATACACTTTTGAGTGAAAATTTATTTACAAGAAATAATTAAAAATTTATGCTATTATAGATTCATTCAACTATATTTTATCACTATTGTAATTTATAAAATCACTTTATAAACTATGTTAACGCCTATCTATATACTAAAATATTTGAATAATTACGTAAAATCAATATATATTATACAACTCACAACTATTAACATTTCGGTTACTCTAACCCGTTAAAGTTTTATTATTTAATTTTCAAAATATTTGTGTATCAATTCATAGTAAATAAATAAAAAAAATTAAGTATTTTTTAGTTTTGTATTATTCACTTTAGTTGAGTAATATTATTAATAATGTTTAATATTTATGATAGAAAAACATATTTAATTGTAAAAAATAAATAGATTCAATTCTATGAATAATCAATTGTGTCAATTTATTTATTTATTATCCATAAAACTTTAAGGATAAAGTAAAATGACTCACTCAATTGCCGCTTTAGTAGCGTTTATATGTGCAGCAATATAAGCAATTCGGTGTTCATCCTTCAAAGGATTTGGAATTTTTGAAGAAGAAATACCTACATTAAAAGGATTTCACAAAAAAGTATAATGATTTATCTCTTTTGTAACCTAAATTATAACTATTATTTATAATGATGTAAATATAATTAAATGAACCACCAACCATTTTCAGTGACGTAGATTTTGGGATTTTTATACTTTTTCTTAATATAGACTAACATATTATATAATCCTTCGGGATAAACATTGCTCCCACTATATTGATCCTACAAATGATCAATATTAAAAAAAGTAAATAATATAATAATAATAATAATAATAATAATAATAAAATAATAATAATAATAATTCTGTTAAAATATCATTCTTCTTAATTTGTTTCATTATTTCTCACCTTATAACCAAGAGTTTTTCCTTCTGCATTAAAAACTACAATTATGAAAGAATAACCAAGAATTAGTCAAATATTAACCATTCTAACTTATTATAATCTTACATATACATATCTAATAATAATAATATTTTGACTGGTGTAGTCTATGAGGTCAACTTCATTGACCATTGATTTATATTAATGTTTTAAAAGCAATGTTGACCTTACCTTCTGAAACAGCTAAAGCATCATAATTGTCAAACATAATCTTGGTTCTATTTGGTTCATGTCTAGCAAAATGAGAAGTATAATAATTGATTCCAATAAAATTTGTGCTTCCTTTTAACAAGTGTTTTTCCTTTTTAGTGAATTTAGGCAACCTATTCCCCACTAGGTTTTTCATTATTTGTGGATAATCTCCATGGAAGACTGGATCTAAAATCCTGTATATTTTAAAAAAAAAACGTAGATAAATAATTTTGTGATATACTAATCACTAAAAAAGGATATAAAGTAAAATAAGAATAACATAAAGTTATCAATAAAGCAAAAACAAATTGTGATTTGTACGATAACTAAAAAGCACTAACCATCCCCAATAGAAATCCATTAGTCTTTGTGCAGCAACCACATCTTCTAGTTTAGAACTGTAGGGAGCATATCTTCCTGATGAAAGAGCAAGTCCAATTTCTCCCCTTTGTATTTCCTATATCAAATATTAGATGAAAAATAATATTTTACTTCTTATTCCAAATTATCCTTATTTTATTAACCTTCAATTAATTTTCAAATTATTAAAGTCGATACTTTTATTTCACTAAATTAAATGTAATAATAATTGTTAATATTACTTTCTTCAAGAGTCTGAATTCTCTTCGATCACAATATTTTTGAGTCTTAATAGTTAATATACATATATCTTATTTATGTTAAGGCTGATGATATATATGTAACATGAAAATTTCAAAATATGTTTACTTTGAATTTTGTTGTGTATAATTTTGACGCGGTAGCATGAGCAATGAGGAAGTTGTGAAGGAGAGTATATGCTTGTGTACATATTTTAGTATTTTTGCATGTCTGATCAGTAGATACTTTATCAAGGTTGAACATGAAATGAAATATAGCTGTGACTTCTGCCTCATTGATTGTAGTCCAATGTTTCACTCGATCTCCATATGTTTTGAATAAGAGTTCACTATAATCCTTATAATATTTTCTGAAATTTAAATTATGTACATAATCAGTGTAAGAAAGCATGTTAAAATTCCTTAACTTCAGTGTATATTAATTTTAAGGTTAAATCTATTTAGTGAAAATGAATATAAATAAAATATGATATAAAAGTAAATTTACACAATTGAGCGATTTAAGAAGCCTCCAAACTTTTGCTTAAGAGCTAATGGATAATCGAAGTGTATGATACCCACGAAAGGTTCAATATCTACATATGTAAATGGATCATGTAAAGTCAAATTAAAATAAAAATTCCTTATATTTTAAACAAATTGAAATGGATATTAAATACTTCAAGTCGTACCATTTTCGAGTAACTCATTGATCAAATTGTTGTAAAAGTTGATACCTTCTTGATTTATACCTCCTTTCAAGGTTCCGTCTATATATTTGTTTGTTAAAAATAAACAAAATAATAAATGTATCAATGTAGTTAAATATTGCAAGAAAGAAATAAAGTGCAAGATGATTTTTTTTTCAAAAATATAAAATAGAGTTTAATAAATATTTTCTAAAAGTTTAAAATTGTCATATGTTTAACTTCATCGTGATATTTTATAAAACAAAAATAATATAATGGTGTGTGATTCCACTAGTCATGTGAATATATATTATTTTAAATTAATAAAAGCAATTAGATATTTAAAATGGATCAATTGTATTTTTAGTCTTTTAATTTTTTGTTTTGTTTTAATTTGATTATTTAATTTTTTTTCCAAATTATTCCATTCAATTACAAACATTTGTATTTTTCTGATTTGTGTTATATTTTTCATATTATGAAAATTTGACAAATAACTCTAAAACACTATCTTTAATTCTTTCATAAATATATTATGTAGACTTTATATTCATATAATTTTTTTTCTAAGCTAGAAAACTACCAGCAAATATAAAGACAACATGTTAGATAGAAAAATATAACTTCCAATTGACAAGAAAGAAAAAACACTCAAATGCTAAAGTTCCAATTTCAAAATTCTATAAATAATGTGAAAAAAGTTTTGCATCATTAAACATTCTTTGTAACGAGTGACTTGTTAATTCAGAAATAAAAACAAGATAATAGTCATTGATACAATAAAATTGATTATAAATAGTAAACATTATATTAAGTTTATGTTTTAACATAAATAAGAAAATTACTGAGAATGAAGTTCGAGAATTTAGCAACAAAAACTAGAAACAAGAAAATGGTGCTAGGTGTTTGATGTTGTTGTCTAAATATTTTACGTGTATGAATTATTTTATTTTGGTTATAAAGTCTTTTAATAACAAGTAAGAAGAATGTTATTATGTTGATGCAAGTGTTGTTACAAACCATAACAAGAAGTTGAATAAGGATGTGAAGTTGATGAGGGAATTTCAATAGATCATTAAAACTCCTACATCTATAGTTGCAAAGGGGGAAAATGGTAAGAGTCATTTACCCGGCATTATTCTACTCCAAGAAATTGACATTCTATAAGAATTTATTCCAAGTTTTTTCAAATGTTGCACATCCTCCTACAAAATCATACAAATTGAAACAAATAAAACAATTTTTAAAATAAATAAAATCCAGGTGTATACTTTTCCTTATTACTCCTAAATTATCAAACTATTAGATTTAATATCAATGAGTAATATGTAAGGTAAAAAAACCCTTTCAGTAACAAGGTTTGTGTTGCTTCTGATCTATAATTTCTCCTAAATAGATTGTAATAATGTTAGTTTTATGGTTGAAGTCGAGTTAAAGGTTGAAGATGTATGAACCTTCATTCTCATTAAAATATTAACTATCTTAAAATGTGAAATAAAAAACTATATTATCTAAAATGTATGAAACAAAAATAACCGCAAAATTAATAGTTGGTGAACTAACCTTATATCGGTTGTAATGATCAATTTTTAATGGAAATTTATCAACATCTAAATATACATCTGCTTGTAAAGAAGAAGAAAAATGATTAGAATGAAGCACTAAAGTTTGGAGGTTATCTTCCAAAATAGATAGAATTCTTTTTTGAATTAACAACTAAAATTGAGATTATATAACAAAATATTCATAAAATTATTTGTTTATCACTACATGTATTAATATATATTTTTGAACCTTTGTTTTGTATAACTATATCATCCCATATACCAAGTCCTCTTCCTCCTTCATTACATCCTCCTTCAATCTAAATTTATCAAAATAAAATTAATAATGAATTAAATCATAATTATAATATATATCTTGTTTTTTAGATAAGAGATATTATATATTGATGTTTACGATATTTTAGTATGTACCTGTAGGGCAGAAGACCCGCTACCAAACAAAAAGCCTTGTGGAAATGATGCACGACTTGGAAAGTTTGAAGAATTTAAAAATTTTAATATTGAATCATATGGATTAGACGTTGTTGCTTCTACGATCTATATGTTAATTAATCAATATAAAATGAAATGAATTAATTATAACTTAATTAATATTATTGTGTACATGGATAAAATAAAATGAACTTAATCATAAGTACCTGTGATGCAGATAAGTGATGTGAAATTGCCTTATGCTTAGAAGGAAGATCTGCAATATTAAAATAATACATTAAATTATAGCATTGAAAAATATTTGTTAATTCAGATTAGAAAATAAAGACAATCAGAAGCTATATTACTTGCAATCATCAAGATTTTTTTAGTGAAATAGATCTGCATTGTTAACATAAATACTATTATTGTATAGTATTTTCTCTATCTTTAAATGATTATTTACAATTTTATGCATATATTAAAAAAAGTTAATTTGTGGTATATTTAATGTGTATGATTAGCATAATAATATTACTAATAAATTACCTTTTATGAATATATAATATTTATTTTTCATATTCTTAAAAAAATAGTAGTATTAATAAGATATATATTGGAAAAATGACCAACGAATTTATATATAAATTTGAAAAATATTTTATGTATTATGTACAATGTTTCAAATGATCAAAATATTAGAGATAGAAGACACATACATTAATTTGGTTTGATGAAGAAGAAAAAAGTTTTAATTTTATAAAATAAAATTATTGTAAACAAAATAAAAATAAATACATACACCCTTCTGCTTGACCAGAAATATTAAAGAACAAAACAAAGAACATGATTAAAAGAATAGTTTCAAAAATTCTCAAAGATGATATAGTCTCCATTTTATGCATAAAAGAATATGCTAAAATATGATATTAAAAATCACAATTTCTCTTTATTTATAATGATGAAAATACAACTCAGACTTTATACACTCATGACAACCTATAAGGAGATTTTCTATTATCAAAAATTCAAACTAGATTTTTGAAATATTATAACGAAAATCTATTATTGTTTATTGTTTAAACTCTTTTCGATCTGGATAAATAAAAACCCGCCTATATATAGACTTTCCAACAAAATACTACTGTTTGTTTGTTATTAGTGTATATCGTAACAAGTTGGATACCTGTGCGTTTGCACGGGTACTGATCTTGATCTGTTATGCGCGTTTGTTTTTAAAATATAATAAGAATATAAAAAATAAAAATAAAATTTCTTTACCAAAATAACTTATTATTTTTAAAAGAAACACATATTTTGATTTATATACGGATTATAAATATAATATTTTCATACATAAATTTTTTTGTATGAGCTCTATATTTTCCTATATGTAATATTATTTTTGTTTTAACATTATTGATACAAGTATTTGGATAAAACAAACTTATTTCCATTTAAAAAAAAATTAAGATTCACTCATTAATTTAAAAATAATATTTGTCCTTAATAACATATATTAGTGAAATGATTACATCAATAATATATGTATAAATAAATATTTGTAACATAAATAAACATATTTTGTTTGTGTTTGGATTCATAGTTTCATATAATTTCCATGATATAAAAATAAATTTTATTAAAATTATTTTTAGTTAAGAAAATTATTATTACTAATTGATAAATAAATTAGTGATACACATTGAATTGATTTTATTATAACTAATTGATAAATAATACTAAATCTTTTTAATTTTATATTTAATAAAATTAAAATTAAATAAAAAACTATCTTAATTTCAAATTAACTATCATTTGGATGTAAAAAGAATAAAAAGAAACAGATTAAATGCATATAGTCTACACGAATATAAGTAGAAAATAACATAAAGATACCAACATTTTGCTCTGCCGGGGTTTGGAGACCATGGGCAAAAGGGGTGTCGGCTGACCGAAGAAACAGGCGGAGACACACCGGAAAAGAGCAGAAAGAACGATCATAACGCAAGCGATTGTGGAACAGGTTTAAGAAGACGAAGAAGTAGAGAACGATGATGAAAATCCACAAGCAGACATCCCAAAGGAGGAGATTCAACAGAATCCAGGTGAAGTAGCATCACAAATGGAGACGGTGACTGAAAAGAAGGAGCTACTGGTGAACGAAGAAGGAGTTCAATCTAAGCCCTGGGTGGATGTCATCCAAGGTAATAGAAATCTGAATCGTGGAATGACGGTGGAGTTTGTTGCTCCAAAGATAATTAATGGAGAAATCAAAATCGTGATTGAGGAAGTAGATGTAGCTGAGGAATTGGAGTTATGGGAACATGCGCTTATTCTTTTCTCCTTGGGAGAACCATTATCGATGAATGTTGTGATGGAATTCATGGAGAAAATTGGAATTATGTTTCACTACTAGACCTCTACTACAACAAGGAGGGATACTTGATAACGCGTTTCAAGAATAATGAAGATAAGGAGAATGTAATGGCTCAAGGATCGTACTTCATGTATGGGAAACCTCTGTTCACTAGACATTGGACACCATATTTTGAAATGAAAGAAGATTTACTGCGTGTCCTACCGCTATGGGTAACAATGCCAAACCTACCACTGCATCTATGGGGGAGAAAGAAGTATATCGAAAATTATTAGTGCCATTGGCAAGTCAATCACTGTAGATGAATGTACAACCAAGAAATTGCGTATCTCATATGCCCGTGTTTTGGTTGAAGTTGATATCACATAGAAGCCAAGAGAGACAATGTGTATTATAGATCATAATGGAAAAATAATGGAGCATAATATTGAAAATGAATGGAAGATGAGCTACTTCCAAACCTGTTTGAAAATAGGACATGATTGTGCTTTAAAAAAGCAACCTATGAAGAAAGCACAAACAACTAAGGTATGGAAACCTGCAACTAATAAACCAAGTGTGGAGGAAGACATAGAGGATATGAACCCTAAGCCAAATGTGGAGGAGAATAACAATAATATGGAGGGAGAAAAGGAAACAACAATGAACATAACTGCAGACAATTGGATAGTGGTGACTTAGGGTAGAGTGGATAAAGGGAAGAAAACCTTCCATACTCCCAAGAGGTCATTTGTGATGTATCAAAATACCTTCACACTCCTAAGGATTGGATTCTGTTCTATGGGGGAGACCAACTATGCTTAATGATTGTGACTTGTAATGTGAGAGTCTTAAATAAAGAGGCGAGTGTAAGACCCCAATTTTTACCCTAAGATCCCTCATGCTATCTCATTATATGCATTGACTTTGACTTTGGGATCATACCTTGGCATCCTCCTTACCCTTCATTCATTGGGTTTGCATTGGGAGAGATCACCAAGCACTTTTGATTTCATCATACTTTATTTTTCATTATTTACTAACCAAAATTCCAAAAATATGTATATGTATAACTTTGATTCTGATAAAATCAAACATGAATTTTGAAATATGGGATTGATTCGAATCATGTATAAATTTTGATTCAAATTTAAATAAGGCAAAAATGTTCCCAAGAAAATGACCAAGATAAAGTGTAAAATTTGATCAGGATCAAATTGATGAGTTTAACTACTATCCAATTTTACCAGGATAAAAAATTCAGTGTAAAACTGAATGATTAAAATTAATCTTGTAAAATCTCAAATTTTTAAAATTTAAAAAGCTTTTTGAGATTTTACCTTTGAACCAACTTTGACAAAAAACACAAAATAATTTCATTCCACTAACATATGCTATTGATCAAAGAACATTTGGATCAAAATCAAATTTAACCAAAGTTTTATGCATGCTAAAAACGAATCAAATCAAACTCGATTCCAAGAAATGCAATCATGAAAGAGGCTCAACGATTCAAAATAAAACAAACATGAAAGCAATAACACAAGCAACAAATTAACCAGATAGTAAGGACATGCAACTAGATACTTTTAATTAGAGGTAAAGGTATAAGAGAAATATTATATAAGGTTTTTAAGAAATTATGGGAGATACGAAAAGCAACATTCCCTATACTGAAATTGAATGGGTCGGAATGCAGGTTAAACTAAACTTCTTACACATCGAATACAGAAAAAATATTTTTGGTGTGCATCGATACAAAAGACTTCTCATTATATTTTAAATATTTATTAGAAACCATAGTTATTAATATTTAATAAATTCTCGATTCACCCCATATATTTTTCAAGGATCCTATAAGAACTCTATTTTAACCTTGTCTGGAAGGATATTTTTGTGCATATTTGTCTGAAATCATTCCTCTAGAGCATGGTTTTCAAAAATGTCCAAGAACCACTATTGAAAGATAAAAGTCATTGCAAACATAATAGGCGACTAAAGGATCATGTCCACTTCTTTCTGTAGCATATCACTACGACTATTATGACTTTATGCAACATTAAAAAAATGTTTCTCGAAGGCAGGAAACTGTTGCCAAGAAAAAGGCAATGGTTAGGCAATAGTTTTGTTGCCTATTTATATAAATTACATTTAGTAAAATTTTATCAATTGATTTTTCTTTTATTTTTTTAAATATTTTCAATGTGCACTCATGAAATAAACTTTTTTTATAAATATATTTCAACTTTTGTCAAAATAAATCCACAAATGGTCATGTTAAACATTTTCAGTCCAAATCAGAGCTAGACCCATGGCTCTGCCCCCATCTAAGATGGTATAATTGACAAGAAAAAAATTAAGGAAATTGAAGAAAAGAAAAAATTTATTGATCTATTTATCAAACAAAACCTTTTATCTATGGAAGGAAATTTATGTTATGATCTATTTACAAAGGTTTAGTTTCCACAAGTAGAGGATTTTAAGAGATTTTTTATTGAATTTTCTTTTGCTCGAGTCTATTGACCATTTTTCATATTGGATTGATCTAAGCCAAATATCAAAAAGGGTACTTCGCATCAGGATTAGGATTTTTCTCACAAGAAATATTGTAGTTGTCTTTACTATGATCTATAACCCTATATCTCAAACAAAACATATTTGTCTTTTCAAAACGAAAATCAAATCACACCATACTCTCTTTGATATTACCAATGTTCATACAAGGCTTAAGAGAGTTAAATACATATAATATGGTCTTTTATTAAAACAACCTTCTTTTGGTACTAAAAAAATCCAACCTTTAAGATTTCCTCTATTTCCACAGCTAGTTTCATGTTCATCTATTTAGTATGAACTTTGAAAATGATTCGCTAGATTTGAACCCAAAAAGAAACATTGTTAAAAATCAAATCTTTTCTCATAACGTCATTTGACCAAGGTTGGACATCAATCCACATGTTGTGAAAGATCCAAGGGTTTTCTCTTAGGATATGTTTGTAGTATTCCCCTTTACTAGATTTAATCTTCATTTGATCATCTTAAATTTCCATAACTTTGAGATCCATAAGATTGCACTGGATATTGAAAAACCCCATTCAGAGGGAATCTTTATGGATTTGTTCAGGGAAATATTTTTCAATTTCTACGACATAAGAACCATTACCTCTATCATTGTTTACCTTTTATTTTTTTAAAGTTGTTATTTTATAAATATCAAAAACTTGTTTACATTAGTACATAAATACAAATAGATGTTACTGTCAGGGATTGAATCCTGGACCGACAAGTTATATCCAATTAACTCAACTAGCACATAAGAGTTGAGCTACCTTACTCTTTATTAATTTTATATTTAATTGAAATAGTTTAACAATTTTAAATATTCATTTACTTGAAAGATTTTTGTCTTACAAATATAAATAATATAAGTGATTTCTAAGTACAAGATGCATGCATCACATGAGCATATGCACTATTACAAATTCATATTACAAATGTAAAAAATTCAAAATAAATAAATAATTGAAATAAACAACTTATTGTAAAAAGAATCTTATTTCAAGTGGGACTCCTTTCCATGTTATCCATTTATATCAATCTTCTTTTTTTTCTAGGGTTATTTCAATCAATAAGATAATTTAGTTTTCTAAATTATGTGTGAGATATTTCTTGTACCAATTAGCTGTGTCCGTTGGTAGGCGTTTGAGATTATCATTAAAATCAATATGATAAAGACCCCAATTTCCAGAATAGCCTGCTTGAAATTCATATGTATCAAATGCTGCCCACAAAAAATAACCTTGGACATTTACGCCATCACTATAAAAAAAATTACAAATATTAAATATCAACTAAAAACAAGTAACATAAACACCCCATGTCATATTGAAGACATTTCATAGAGATATTTTTTAGGTTTTGTGATTTTGAATATTTTTATATTAGAAATATTTAAAACCAACATTTATGAATATTTAAAGGACGAAACTCCTTTAAAATTAATAATACACTTTTGAGTGAAAATTTATTTACAAGAAATAATTAAAAATTTATGCTAGTATAGATTCATTCAACTATATTTTATCACTATTGTAATTTATAAAATCACTTTATAAACTATGTTAACGTCTATCTATATACTAAAATATTTGAATAATTACGTAAAATCAATATATATTATACAACTCACAACTATTAACATTTCGGTTACTCTAACCCGTTAAAGTTTTATTATTTAATTTTCAAAATATTTGTGTATCAATTCATAGTAAATAAATAAAAAAAATTAAGTATTTTTTAGTTTTGTATTATTCACTTTAGTTGAGTAATATTATTAATAATGTTTAATATTTATGATAGAAAAACATATTTAATTGTAAAAAATAAATAGATTCAATTCTATGAATAATCAATTGTGTCAATTTATTTATTTATTATCCATAAAACTTTAAGGATAAAGTAAAATGACTCACTCAATTGCCGCTTTAGTAGCGTTTATATGTGCAGCAATATAAGCAATTCGGTGTTCATCCTTCAAAGGATTTGGAATTTTTGAAGAAGAAATACCTACATTAAAAGGATTTCACAAAAAAGTATAATGATTTATCTCTTTTGTAACCTAAATTATAACTATTATTTATAATGATGTAAATATAATTAAATGAACCACCAACCATTTTCAGTGACGTAGATTTTGGGATTTTTATACTTTTTCTTAATATAGACTAACATATTATATAATCCTTCGGGATAAACATTGCTCCCACTATATTGATCCTACAAATGATCAATATTAAAAAAAGTAAATAATAATAATAATAATAATAATAATAATAATAATAATAATAATAAAATAATTCTGTTAAAATATCATTCTTCTTAATTTGTTTCATTATTTCTCACCTTATAACCAAGAGTTTTTCCTTCTGCATTAAAAACTACAATTATGAAAGAATAACCAAGAATTAGTCAAATATTAACCATTCTAACTTATTATAATCTTACATATACATATCTAATAATAATAATATTTTGACTGGTGTAGTCTATGAGGTCAACTTCATTGACCATTGATTTATATTAATGTTTTAAAAGCAATGTTGACCTTACCTTCTGAAACAGCTAAAGCATCATAATTGTCAAACATAATCTTGGTTCTATTTGGTTCATGTCTAGCAAAATGAGAAGTATAATAATTGATTCCAATAAAATTTGTGCTTCCTTTTAACAAGTGTTTTTCCTTTTTAGTGAATTTAGGCAACCTATTCCCCACTAGCTTTTTCATTATTTGTGGATAATCTCCATGGAAGACTGGATCTAAAATCCTGTATATTTTTTATAAAAAAACGTAGATAAATAATTTTGTGATATACTAATCACTAAAAAAGGATATAAAGTAAAATAAGAATAACATAAAGTTATCAATAAAGCAAAAACAAATTGTGATTTGTACGATAACTAAAAAGCACTAACCATCCCCAATAGAAATCCATTAGTCTTTGTGCAGCAACCACATCTTCTAGTTTAGAACTGTAGGGAGCATATCTTCCTGATGAAAGAGCAAGTCCAATTTCTCCCCTTTGTATTTCCTATATCAAATATTAAATGAAAAATAATATTTTACTTCTTATTCCAAATTATCCTTATTTTATTAACCTTCAATTAATTTTCAAATTATTAAAGTCGATACTTTTATTTCACTAAATTAAATGTAATAATAATTGTTAATATTACTTTCTTCAAGAGTCTGAATTCTCTTCGATCACAATATTTTTGAGTCTTAATAGTTAATATACATATATCTTATTTATGTTAAGGCTGATGATATATATGTAACATGAAAATTTCAAAATATGTTTACTTTGAATTTTGTTGTGTATAATTTTGACGCGGTGGTAGCATGAGCAATGAGGAAGTTGTGAAGGAGAGTATATGCTTGTGTACATATTTTAGTATTTTTGCATGTCTGATCAGTAGATACTTTATCAAGGTTGAACATGAAATGAAATATAGCTGTGACTTCTGCCTCATTGATTGTAGTCCAATGTTTCACTCGATCTCCATATGTTTTGAATAAGAGTTCACTATAATCCTTATAATATTTTCTGAAATTTAAATTATGTACATAATCAGTGTAAGAAAGCATGTTAAAATTCCTTAACTTCAGTGTATATTAATTTTAAGGTTAAATCTATTTAGTGAAAATGAATATAAATAAAATATGATATAAAAGTAAATTTACACAATTGAGCGATTTAAGAAGCCTCCAAACTTTTGCTTAAGAGCTAATGGATAATCGAAGTGTATGATACCCACGAAAGGTTCAATATCTACATATGTAAATGGATCATGTAAAGTCAAATTAAAATAAAAATTCCTTATATTTTAAACAAATTGAAATGGATATTAAATACTTCAAGTCGTACCATTTTCGAGTAACTCATTGATCAAATTGTTGTAAAAGTTGATACCTTCTTGATTTATACCTCCTTTCAAGGTTCCGTCTATATATTTGTTTGTTAAAAATAAACAAAATAATAAATGTATCAATGTAGTTAAATATTGCAAGAAAGAAATAAAGTGCAAGATGATTTTTTTTCAAAAATATAAAATAGAGTTTAATAAATATTTTCTAAAAGTTTAAAATTGTCATATGTTTAACTTCATCGTGATATTTTATAAAACAAAAATAATATAATGGCGTGTGATTCCACTAGTCATGTGAATATATATTATTTTAAATTAATAAAAGCAATTAGATATTTAAAATGGATCAATTGTATTTTTAGTCTTTTAATTTTTGTTTTGTTTTAATTTGATTATTTAATTTTTTTTCCAAATTATTCCATTCAATTACAAACATTTGTATTTTTCTGATTTGTGTTATATTTTTCATATTATGAAAATTTGACAAATAACTCTAAAACACTATCTTTAATTCTTTCATAAATATATTATGTAGACTTTATATTCATATAATTTTTTTTCTAAGCTAGAAAACTACCAGCAAATATAAAGACAACATGTTAGATAGAAAAATATAACTTCCAATTGACAAGAAAGAAAAAACACTCAAATGCTAAAGTTCCAATTTCAAAATTCTATAAATAATGTGAAAAAAGTTTTGCATCATTAAACATTCTTTGTAACGAGTGACTTGTTAATTCAGAAATAAAAACAAGATAATAGTCATTGATACAATAAAATTGATTATAAATAGTAAACATTATATTAAGTTTATGTTTTAACATAAATAAGAAAATTACTGAGAATGAAGTTCGAGAATTTAGCAACAAAAACTAGAAACAAGAAAATGGTGCTAGGTGTTTGATGTTGTTGTCTAAATATTTTACGTGTATGAATTATTTTATTTTGGTTATAAAGTCTTTTAATAACAAGTAAGAAGAATGTTATTATGTTGATGCAAGTGTTGTTACAAACCATAACAAGAAGTTGAATAAGGATGTGAAGTTGATGAGGGAATTTCAATAGATCATTAAAACTCCTACATCTATAGTTGCAAAGGGGGAAAATGGTAAGAGTCATTTACCCGGCATTATTCTACTCCAAGAAATTGACATTCTATAAGAATTTATTCCAAGTTTTTTCAAATGTTGCACATCCTCCTACAAAATCATACAAATTGAAACAAATAAAACAATTTTTAAAATAAATAAAATCCAGGTGTATACTTTTCCTTATTACTCCTAAATTATCAAACTATTAGATTTAATATCAATGAGTAATATGTAAGGTAAAAAAACCCTTTCAGTAACAAGGTTTGTGTTGCTTCTGATCTATAATTTCTCCTAAATAGATTGTAATAATGTTAGTTTTATGGTTGAAGTCGAGTTAAAGGTTGAAGATGTATGAACCTTCATTCTCATTAAAATATTAACTATCTTAAAATGTGAAATAAAAAACTATATTATCTAAAATGTATGAAACAAAAATAACCGCAAAATTAATAGTTGGTGAACTAACCTTATATCGGTTGTAATGATCAATTTTTAATGGAAATTTATCAACATCTAAATATACATCTGCTTGTAAAGAAGAAGAAAAATGATTAGAATGAAGCACTAAAGTTTGGAGGTTATCTTCCAAAATAGATAGAATTCTTTTTTGAATTAACAACTAAAATTGAGATTATATAACAAAATATTCATAAAATTATTTGTTTATCACTACATGTATTAATATATATTTTTGAACCTTTGTTTTGTATAACTATATCATCCCATATACCAAGTCCTCTTCCTCCTTCATTACATCCTCCTTCAATCTAAATTTATCAAAATAAAATTAATAATGAATTAAATCATAATTATAATATATATCTTGTTTTTTAGATAAGAGATATTATATATGATGTTTACGATATTTTAGTATGTACCTGTAGGGCAGAAGACCCGCTACCAAACAAAAAGCCTTGTGGAAATGATGCACGACTTGGAAAGTTTGAAGAATTTAAAAATTTTAATATTGAATCATATGGATTAGACGTTGTTGCTTCTACGATCTATATGTTAATTAATCAATATAAAATGAAATGAATTAATTATAACTTAATTAATATTATTGTGTACATGGATAAAATAAAATGAACTTAATCATAAGTACCTGTGATGCAGATAAGTGATGTGAAATTGCCTTATGCTTAGAAGGAAGATCTGCAATATTAAAATAATACATTAAATTATAGCATTGAAAAATATTTGTTAATTCAGATTAGAAAATAAAGACAATCAGAAGCTATATTACTTGCAATCATCAAGATTTTTTTAGTGAAATAGATCTGCATTGTTAAAATAGATTCAATTCTATGAATAATCAATTGTGTCAATTTATTTATTTATTATCCATAAAACTTTAAGGATAAAGTAAAATGACTCACTCAATTGCCGCTTGAGTAGCGTTTATATGTGCAGCAATATAAGCAATTCGGTGTTCATCCTTCAAAGGATTTGGAATTTTTGAAGAAGAAATACCTACATTAAAAGGATTTCACAAAAAAGTATAATGATTTATCTCTTTTGTAACCTAAATTATAACTATTATTTATAATGATGTAAATATAATTAAATGAACCACCAACCATTTTCAGTGACGTAGATTTTGGGATTTTTATACTTTTTCTTAATATAGACTAACATATTATATAATCCTTCGGGATAAACATTGCTCCCACTATATTGATCCTACAAATGATCAATATTAAAAAAGTAAATAATAATAATAATAATAATAATAATAATATAATAATAATAATAATAATTCTGTTAAAATATCATTCTTCTTAATTTGTTTCATTATTTCTCACCTTATAACCAAGAGTTTTTCCTTCTGCATTAAAAACTACAATTATGAAAGAATAACCAAGAATTAGTCAAATATTAACCATTCTAACTTATTATAATCTTACATATACATATCTAATAATAATATTTTGACTGGTGTAGTCTATGAGGTCAACTTCATTGACCATTGATTTATATTAATGTTTTAAAAGCAATGTTGACCTTACCTTCTGAAACAGCTAAAGCATCATAATTGTCAAACATAATCTTGGTTCTATTTGGTTCATGTCTAGCAAAATGAGAAGTATAATAATTGATTCCAATAAAATTTGTGCTTCCTTTTAACAAGTGTTTTTCCTTTTTAGTGAATTTAGGCAACCTATTCCCCACTAGGTTTTTCATTATTTGTGGATAATCTCCATGGAAGACTGGATCTAAAATCCTGTATATTTTAAAAAAAAAACGTAGATAAATAATTTTGTGATATACTAATCACTAAAAAAGGATATAAAGTAAAATAAGAATAACATAAAGTTATCAATAAAGCAAAAACAAATTGTGATTTGTACGATAACTAAAAAGCACTAACCATCCCCAATAGAAATCCATTAGTCTTTGTGCAGCAACCACATCTTCTAGTTTAGAACTGTAGGGAGCATATCTTCCTGATGAAAGAGCAAGTCCAATTTCTCCCCTTTGTATTTCCTATATCAAATATTAAATGAAAAATAATATTTTACTTCTTATTCCAAATTATCCTTATTTTATTAACCTTCAATTAATTTTCAAATTATTAAAGTCGATACTTTTATTTCACTAAATTAAATGTAATAATAATTGTTAATATTACTTTCTTCAAGAGTCTGAATTCTCTTCGATCACAATATTTTTGAGTCTTAATAGTTAATATACATATATCTTATTTATGTTAAGGCTGATGATATATATGTAACATGAAAATTTCAAAATATGTTTACTTTGAATTTTGTTGTGTATAATTTTGACGCGGTAGCATGAGCAATGAGGAAGTTGTGAAGGAGAGTATATGCTTGTGTACATATTTTAGTATTTTTGCATGTCTGATCAGTAGATACTTTATCAAGGTTGAACATGAAATGAAATATAGCTGTGACTTCTGCCTCATTGATTGTAGTCCAATGTTTCACTCGATCTCCATATGTTTTGAATAAGAGTTCACTATAATCCTTATAATATTTTCTGAAATTTAAATTATGTACATAATCAGTGTAAGAAAGCATGTTAAAATTCCTTAACTTCAGTGTATATTAATTTTAAGGTTAAATCTATTTAGTGAAAATGAATATAAATAAAATATGATATAAAAGTAAATTTACACAATTGAGCGATTTAAGAAGCCTCCAAACTTTTGCTTAAGAGCTAATGGATAATCGAAGTGTATGATACCCACGAAAGGTTCAATATCTACATATGTAAATGGATCATGTAAAGTCAAATTAAAATAAAAATTCCTTATATTTTAAACAAATTGAAATGGATATTAAATACTTCAAGTCGTACCATTTTCGAGTAACTCATTGATCAAATTGTTGTAAAAGTTGATACCTTCTTGATTTATACCTCCTTTCAAGGTTCCGTCTATATATTTGTTTGTTAAAAATAAACAAAATAATAAATGTATCAATGTAGTTAAATATTGCAAGAAAGAAATAAAGTGCAAGATGATTTTTTTTTCAAAAATATAAAATAGAGTTTAATAAATATTTTCTAAAAGTTTAAAATTGTCATATGTTTAACTTCATCGTGATATTTTATAAAACAAAAATAATATAATGGCGTGTGATTCCACTAGTCATGTGAATATATATTATTTTAAATTAATAAAAGCAATTAGATATTTAAAATGGATCAATTGTATTTTTAGTCTTTTAATTTTTTGTTTTGTTTTAATTTGATTATTTAATTTTTTTTCCAAATTATTCCATTCAATTACAAACATTTGTATTTTTCTGATTTGTGTTATATTTTTCATATTATGAAAATTTGACAAATAACTCTAAAACACTATCTTTAATTCTTTCATAAATATATTATGTAGACTTTATATTCATATAATTTTTTTTCTAAGCTAGAAAACTACCAGCAAATATAAAGACAACATGTTAGATAGAAAAATATAACTTCCAATTGACAAGAAAGAAAAAACACTCAAATGCTAAAGTTCCAATTTCAAAATTCTATAAATAATGTGAAAAAAGTTTTGCATCATTAAACATTCTTTGTAACGAGTGACTTGTTAATTCAGAAATAAAAACAAGATAATAGTCATTGATACAATAAAATTGATTATAAATAGTAAACATTATATTAAGTTTATGTTTTAACATAAATAAGAAAATTACTGAGAATGAAGTTCGAGAATTTAGCAACAAAAACTAGAAACAAGAAAATGGTGCTAGGTGTTTGATGTTGTTGTCTAAATATTTTACGTGTATGAATTATTTTATTTTGGTTATAAAGTCTTTTAATAACAAGTAAGAAGAATGTTATTATGTTGATGCAAGTGTTGTTACAAACCATAACAAGAAGTTGAATAAGGATGTGAAGTTGATGAGGGAATTTCAATAGATCATTAAAACTCCTACATCTATAGTTGCAAAGGGGGAAAATGGTAAGAGTCATTTACCCGGCATTATTCTACTCCAAGAAATTGACATTCTATAAGAATTTATTCCAAGTTTTTTCAAATGTTGCACATCCTCCTACAAAATCATACAAATTGAAACAAATAAAACAATTTTTAAATAAATAAAATCCAGGTGTATACTTTTCCTTATTACTCCTAAATTATCAAACTATTAGATTTAATATCAATGAGTAATATGTAAGGTAAAAAACCCTTTCAGTAACAAGGTTTGTGTTGCTTCTGATCTATAATTTCTCCTAAATAGATTGTAATAATGTTAGTTTTATGGTTGAAGTCGAGTTAAAGGTTGAAGATGTATGAACCTTCATTCTCATTAAAATATTAACTATCTTAAAATGTGAAATAAAAAACTATATTATCTAAAATGTATGAAACAAAAATAACCGCAAAATTAATAGTTGGTGAACTAACCTTATATCGGTTGTAATGATCAATTTTTAATGGAAATTTATCAACATCTAAATATACATCTGCTTGTAAAGAAGAAGAAAAATGATTAGAATGAAGCACTAAAGTTTGGAGGTTATCTTCCAAAATAGATAGAATTCTTTTTTGAATTAACAACTAAAATTGAGATTATATAACAAAATATTCATAAAATTATTTGTTTATCACTACATGTATTAATATATATTTTTGAACCTTTGTTTTGTATAACTATATCATCCCATATACCAAGTCCTCTTCCTCCTTCATTACATCCTCCTTCAATCTAAATTTATCAAAATAAAATTAATAATGAATTAAATCATAATTATAATATATATCTTGTTTTTTAGATAAGAGATATTATATATTGATGTGTTACGATATTTTAGTATGTACCTGTAGGGCAGAAGACCCGCTACCAAACAAAAAGCCTTGTGGAAATGATGCACGACTTGGAAAGTTTGAAGAATTTAAAAATTTTAATATTGAATCATATGGATTAGACGTTGTTGCTTCTACGATCTATATGTTAATTAATCAATATAAAATGAAATGAATTAATTATAACTTAATTAATATTATTGTGTACATGGATAAAATAAAATGAACTTAATCATAAGTACCTGTGATGCAGATAAGTGATGTGAAATTGCCTTATGCTTAGAAGGAAGATCTGCAATATTAAAATAATACATTAAATTATAGCATTGAAAAATATTTGTTAATTCAGATTAGAAAATAAAGACAATCAGAAGCTATATTACTTGCAATCATCAAGATTTTTTTAGTGAAATAGATCTGCATTGTTAACATAAATACTATTATTGTATAGTATTTTCTCTATCTTTAAATGATTATTTACAATTTTATGCATATATTAAAAAAAGTTAATTTGTGGTATATTTAATGTGTATGATTAGCATAATAATATTACTAATAAATTACCTTTTATGAATATATAATATTTATTTTTCATATTCTTAAAAAAATAGTAGTATTAATAAGATATATATTGGAAAAATGACCAACGAATTTATATATAAATTTGAAAAATATTTTATGTATTATGTACAATGTTTCAAATGATCAAAATATTAGAGATAGAAGACACATACATTAATTTGGTTTGATGAAGAAGAAAAAAGTTTTAATTTTATAAAATAAAATTATTGTAAACAAAATAAAAATAAATACATACACCCTTCTGCTTGACCAGAAATATTAAAGAACAAAACAAAGAACATGATTAAAAGAATAGTTTCAAAAATTCTCAAAGATGATATAGTCTCCATTTTATGCATAAAAGAATATGCTAAAATATGATATTAAAAATCACAATTTCTCTTTATTTATAATGAAGAAAATACAACTCAGACTTTATACACTCATGACAACCTATAAGAAGATTTTCTATTATTAAAAATTCAAACTAGATTTTTGAAATATTATAACGAAAATCTATTATTGTTTATTGTTTAAACTCTTTTCGATCTGGATAAATAAAAACCCGTCTATATATAGACTTTCCAACAAAATACTACTGTTTGTTTGTTATTAGTGTATATCGTAACAAGTTGGATACCTGTGCGTTTGCACGGGTACTGATCTTGATCTGTTATGCGCGTTTGTTTTTAAATATAATAAGAATATAAAAATAAAAATAAAATTTCTTTACCAAAATAACTTATTATTTTTAAAAGAAACACATATTTTGATTTATATACGGATTATAAATATAATATTTTCATACATAAATTTTTTTGTATGAGCTCTATATTTTCCTATATGTAATATTATTTTTGTTTTAACATTAATGATACAAGTATTTGGATAAAACAAACTTATTTCCATTTAAAAAAAAATTAAGATTCACTCATTAATTTAAAAATAATATTTGTCCTTAATAACATATATTAGTGAAATGATTACATCAATAATATATGTATAAATAAATATTTGTAACATAAATAAACATATTTTGTTTGTGTTTGGATTCATAGTTTCATATAATTTCCATGATATAAAAAATAAATTTTATTAAAATTATTTTTAGTTAAGAAAATTATTATTACTAATTGATAAATAAATTAGTGATACACATTGAATTGATTTTATTATAACTAATTGATAAATAATACTAAATCTTTTTTAATTTTATATTTAATAAAATTAAAATTAAAATAAAAACTATCTTAATTTCAAATTAACTATCATTTGGATGTAAAAAGAATAAAAAGAAACAGATTAAATGCATATAGTCTATACGAATATAAGTAGAAAATAACATAAAGATACCAACATTTTGCTCTGCCGGGGTTTGGAGACCATGGGCAAAAGGGGTGTCGGCTGACCGAAGAAACAGGCGGAGACACACCGGAAAAGAGCAGAAAGAACGATCATAACGCAAGCGATTGTGGAACAGGTTTAAGAAGACGAAGAAGTAGAGAACGATGATGAAAATCCACAAGCAGACATCCCAAAGGAGGAGATTCAACAGAATCCAGGTGAAGTAGCATCACAAATGGAGACGGTGACTGAAAAGAAGGAGCTACTGGTGAACGAAGAAGGAGTTCAATCTAAGCCCTGGGTGGATGTCATCCAAGGTAATAGAAATCTGAATCGTGGAATGACGGTGGAGTTTGTTGCTCCAAAGATAATTAATGGAGAAATCAAAATCGTGATTGAGGAAGTAGATGTAGCTGAGGAATTGGAGTTATGGGAACATGCGCTTATTCTTTTCTCCTTGGGAGAACCATTATCGATGAATGTTGTGATGGAATTCATGGAGAAAATTGGAATTATGTTTCACTACTAGACCTCTACTACAACAAGGAGGGATACTTGATAACGCGTTTCAAGAATAATGAAGATAAGGAGAATGTAATGGCTCAAGGATCGTACTTCATGTATGGGAAACCTCTGTTCACTAGACATTGGACAGCATATTTTGAAATGAAAGAAGATTTACTGCGTGTCCTACCGCTATGGGTAACAATGCCAAACCTACCACTGCATCTATGGGGGAGAAAGAAGTATATCGAAAATTATTAGTGCCATTGGCAAGTCAATCACTGTAGATGAATGTACAACCAAGAAATTGCGTATCTCATATGCCCGTGTTTTGGTTGAAGTTGATATCACATAGAAGCCAAGAGAGACAATGTGTATTATAGATCATAATGGAAAAATAATGGAGCATAATATTGAAAATGAATGGAAGATGAGCTACTTCCAAACCTGTTTGAAAATAGGACATGATTGTGCTTTAAAAAAGCAACCTATGAAGAAAGCACAAACAACTAAGGTATGGAAACCTGCAACTAATAAACCAAGTGTGGAGGAAGACATAGAGGATATGAACCATAAGCCAAATGTGGAGGAGAATAACAATAATATGGAGGGAGAAAAGGAAACAACAATGAACATACTTGTAGACAATTGGATAGTGGTGACTTCGGGTAGAGTGGATAAAGGGAAGAAAGCCTTCCATACTCCCAAGAGGTCATTTGTGATGTATCAAAATACCTTCACACTCCTAAGGATTGGATTCTGTTCTATGGGGGAGACCAACTATGCTTAATGATTGTGACTTGTAATGTGAGAGTCTTAAATAAAGAGGCGAGTGTAAGACCCCAATTTTTACCCTAAGATCCCTCATGCCATCTCATCATATGCATTGGCTTTGGCTTTGGGATCACACCTTCGCATCCTCCTTACCCTTCATTCATTGGGTTTGCATTGGAAGAGATCACCAAACACTTTTGATTTTATCATACTTTATTTTTCATTATTTACTAACCAAAATTCCAAAAATATGTATATGTATAACTTTGTTTCTTTTGTAGGTAGTGTGTGCATCCACCAATGCCTCATCAAGTTCACAATTAGGGTTTGAGACGCTCAGCGTAAGGAGATCAATCAATTAATGGTTCAAATTGGTTCTAGAAATCATATATGGATCCTCGTGATCTTCATTTATCATTTTGATCAAGAAATCATCAAGAGTTTAAAGTTTGTTTGTCTTGGAAGCCCTAATTCACCTGGGTATCTTGTGTGACTTCCTCAACAAGTTTCTTCAGCAAATTGATCAAATATATCAAGGGATAATTCATATTACATCATCTTATGCATACATTATTCTCCATGAGTCCAAAATATCAATAAAACTTCAAGTTTGCAAGATGGTTCAAGGTGGTTGACTAGAGAAAGTCAACTGGTAAAAACTGGGGTTCCCTAGACCCTATCTCCTACAATTTTTGTCATATGAAAATTATTCCAAGAGAAACGTTATTCCTTATGACATTCCAAACAAATATCATTTTGAGGTCAAGAGCTAGTTTTTCTTTTAAAGGCATTTTTTATGGTGAAAGATTATAGGTCATTTTGTCTGTGCCCTAGTTAGGAGGTCAACTTCCAAGGACCATCACTTGCTCAATTTGTATGAGATGAAATCTATCCAAGTTTCATGATGAATTTAAAGATGTGTTCTCCAACTTTTATTCTTTGAGAAACTTCAAATCCAACTTGCAAAGGCATGTGCCAATAGGAAACATTATAGATCATTTTGGGCCATTACCATTGAACAAGCAATTTTCCTCAACTTCTAAAATGCATAACTCCTTCATGCCAAATCCAAATTAGTTCAAATTTGTTACCAAATTGAATAGGATTTAAATATATACAACTTTTATTAAGGAAATGTTTCCATTTGAAGCTCATAGCAAAAGTTATTCAAGGTAGAAGAAGTGAACATTTGACTTGGGACTTAGAAAATTTTCAATTATGTTTGATTTCCCAAACTTCCACCTCAAAATTCATCACGATCCAATCTTCAAATGGAAAGGTGTTCAACATGAACGTTGTTCCCCTTGATCTCACCTTTCCAAAAAGTCCAAAATCACTTCATTTGGACAAGGTTTGAATGACTTGCGCATGGTTACTCTTCATGGTTCCATTTGGATGAATTTCATGACAACTTCTCAATTTCAAATGCATGGCTTCATGTTACACTTTCAGCATCATTCATGATCATATTTGGACCTTTTTACATCATTTGATGAGCCTATCACACGCCCATGCAAGCATGCACATGAGAATTTCTATTTTTGGCATTTGAATGGAAGTGTGTGGAAATCAATTGCCAAGCCTATAAATACATTGCCTCATGCTCAAAATTATGGACACCTTGCCCAAGCTTTGCTCCTGCAACCTTCCCATCACCATTAGAGGATAAACTTTAAAGGTTTTCAATTGAAAATCGAGTTTCAATTTCACTTCTATTTTGAAGTTGAAACTCCAAGAATCCAGGCCATTTGAGCTCTCAATTCACCTCCTGCAATCAAATGGAAGCAAGCCTAAGCAAATTGAGATCCAGATCGAGCTTCATCACTGCAAACAGAAGGTGAAATTTTCCAAACTTTCTCTCTTCGATTATCTCTCAATTCTTCACTATTCTCTTTGATTTTTGGTTGACTGAAGTCCTACCAATGTAGGCAACAAGGTTGAGTTGCTTTAAGGTCAAATCGAAGCAACTCAGATCATGAACCTCAAATTTCAAATCCATGTATCTTTCAATATACTTGGAATTAGAAGAAATGGAGGTCATATTCGTGCTCCTGAGCAATTTTCCTTCAAAAACATGTACTCATTTTTCATTTTTCATTTGGTTGAGGGTGGACCAGTTCGGTGCTAGGGCTCCGTGTAGCGGTAAATTCATGACCATTAAGCTATGGATAAACTTAACATCAACTAAACCAGAGTCGCCACCGCGCTTTTATTGTTTCCAAGGGGAAAGGGAAAAGTACGAACAAAACCCAAAAATAAGAAGTTTTTCAAATCAAAACTAATAAAATGCCAGAGATTGCAGGTAAGGGGGTTGGTTACACAGAGGGAAGGTGTTAGCACCCAAAGTGTCCTAGGTACTCCTAGGGAGCCCTTTTTTGTGTGCATATGTGTTTTGGTATAAAATGATGTTTGCAATAAATAGAGTGGAGGGATGAGAAAAGAATTCATTAATTATATTTTTGTGTTTGACAAGACCTTCGGACTTGTGCCTACGTACCAACATAAAAATGAGGGATCAAAACCTCGTACTTCGTGGTAACAATATCAAAGTGGATGCATTGCTTTTAACAAAAATTTAGGTTTAACAAAGGCACAAAAGGCCTAAAAAGGTTTGAATGAGTGTTAGTTCTTTTTTTCTTTTTGAAATTTTAAGTCAAGTATAGTTAGGTTCATTTACAAGTTTGATTAAGAAAAGAGTTTAAAAATGCAATGGCATAAGGCCAAAGTTTCTAATTGGAAATAGAGTCTAAGTTTAGAAATCACAAGCAAAGAAGATTTTAAAAGGGGAGAGAGATTTGAAATTAAAGAAATGGGGAAGAGATGAAGATACTAATCCTAAGCAGAAAATAAAAGTTAAGAGTTGAAAAGATCTGACCAATGGGATGCAATCCAATAGACAAGAATGTCATATAGAAACCCAAATTTCCCTTGGACTTTAGAATCAAGCAATATCAATAAACAAATAGAAAGATAAAGAGCAAGGCATCAAATAAAGATAGCCACATCCAAGCTAAGCAATTCCATGATCTTCTTCACAAACTTCCATGTATCAGATGAACTCAAAGATAGGCACTAGGCACAGGTTCAAAATAACAGCTTTAACAAGATCATGTAGCAGATGAACTCAAATGGATCTTCAATACTTGCTTCAGATGAAGTTTCAAATTATAAGCACTTGGTTTCATGATAGTTGGTATTGGCCAAGTCCTTTTGCATAGGGAGTGTTGCCTAATTCTAAGTCCAAGTCTCAAATCAAACCAACAACCCACATAAATGTCTTTTAGGGTTTTTTGTTGTTATTATGTACATTAAGGTCAAAAGACCACAAAAACAAACAAGTATATACAATCACAATATAATCACAAGGTATGGCTCAAGTGAGCAAAGTGAAAATGGCATCAAAGTAAACAAGTTAAATGGTATGAATAATGGCAAATGAATAAATACTTAATAGTTAAAGTTCATAAAAGTAAATGGCTTGAAATTAAATGTTAGTTGTTAGTTGATTAGAAGTTAGTATTGCTTTTGCTTTGTTTTGTTTAAGTCATTCTTTGGAGAACACTCAACCCATTATTCACAAGCATGGGTCCTTGAATCAAGACATCTTCCAAAGGAAGGAAAAAAGGCCAAGTTTCCACACAATACCATGAAAGAGGGGAGACTTACAATCTCACTTACTAGAATGCTATGCCTTTTGTGTCAACAATTTAGCGCTATGTTAAGCAATCGTAATTGGACTTATGTAGAAGTCACAACTATTTGAGGTCGGGCAATAGAAATTTTAGTGTTAATGCATGTTAGAGATATGGTATTATGAACCATACTCCTAAAACATACCACACTTAAAAGAATATGCAAAAGGGGTGGACCTAATCTCATCCACACTTATGTTGATTTTGCAATCAACTATCCTTAGGATATAGAGAAGTCATATGTCCATGAAATGAATGAGAAGATAATGGGATTGAGATGAAGAGGGAGGGGAAATGGAATCAACACAAATTGGTCAAAGGAGGACTTTTGTCAAATTAAAATCATTCATTCATTTTGGGAGATGAAATGTACATTTCATCAATCCCCTAAATCCAATGATTTTAACTCAACAAAGTCTAACCAACCTTGACCAAGACCCAACAACACAAGTCAAACTCAGCAAGTCAATATCAAAAGCTCAACACAATTTATTTTGCATTTAAACAATTAAAATCAATTAAATAATGCATTAAATTAAATTATGGTTGGTCAAAATCCTAAAACCTCATCAAAACACCAAATAAACGGCCATGAGATTTATCATAGGTTAAACAAGGTCAAAGGACCTTGGAGAAAAAAATTCATTAACTTTGGAAACTTAAAACTATTTTTAAATAATTAAAACTAATCACAAAAACAATTAAATCATGAAAGATATTAATAATGATCCAAAAAATAATTTTAATTCAGAAAATGAAAGAAGAATTTATTAAAAAAATATTGGTGAAACTCTCATATTTTTTGGATCAATATTAAAATTAATATGAATTAATGAAAATAAACCAAATAAAACAAAAATAAAAAAATAGAAAAAAACGTGGACCACTTGTTCTCCCTCATTATTAGAGATGGCAGATCAAGTGGTCCTCATCGCGCGTTCCATCATGGACACAATTCAAAGCGCTGCAGGGATGGTATGCAAAACCAAGGCACGAGATTAAATCATTTCAAATGGATCTTGTGGTTCAGATGAGTGCCAGCACACCGCCGGAGCCAAAGCTCCGGTCTCCTTCTCCGGTGAGCTTCACCGAACTGGTTCACTCACAACCATCACCCAAATTAAAAAGAAGGACACGAGTTTAAAGTAAAAATGCTCAGGAGCTCGAATCTGGCCTCAAGTTTTCCTAACTCCAAGTATATTGAAAGATACACGGAGTTGAATTTTGAGGATCATGATCTGAGTTACTTCGATTTGATCTCAAAGCAACTCAGTCTTGTTGCCTACATTGGTAGGACTTCAGACAACCAAAGATCAAGAAGAATTATGGAGAATTGAGTGAGAATCGAAAAGATGATTTTTTTTGGAAAATACCTTCAATGCAGATCTGTATTCCATCAATCTTGTTCTTTCTTACTATTGATCTTGCTCAGGACACTTGATGGAGTGGAATTGAATGATCAGAAGGCACGAGACTCTTGGAGTTTTGAATCTTAAAACAGTGAGATTCAAACTCAATTTCCAATGGAAATTATCAAGGTTATCCTTTGAAATGAGAGGGTTTGAAGGTTAGGAATCAAAGCTGGCGTGCAGGGTCCTCAATTCTGATGGCAAAGGTTCTATTTATAGCCATATGGATTGATATTTGCACAATTAAAATGAAGATCCAAAAATAGCATTGTGTATTGCATGGATGCATGGGAGTGTGATAGGCCCATGTAATCATGTCTTCAGGTCCAAAAATGAGTACAAACATTGCTGAAGTCATGTTGGAAAGCTAGGAAATTGTGTATGAAAGTTTCAAGCTCACTTATGCCAAATGATGATCCAATGTTCAAGCCATGCGTAGGTCATTCATATCTTACCCAAATGGGATGAAATTAGACTTTTTGGAAAGATTAGATCAAGAGGAACAACTTTCATGTTGAAAACTTTTTCATTTTAATCTTGAATCATGATGAATTTTGAGGTGGAAGTTGGGAAAATCAAACATGTCAAAAAAAATTCTAAGAGTCAAGCCATATGTTTACTTATTCCACCTTGGCTAACTTTTTATGTGAGCTTCAAATGAGAAAAGTTCCTTCATAAAAGTTGTAGATATCTCAAAGTACTTAATAATGGTCACAAATGTAACCTCATTTGGATTTAATATGGTGGAGTTATGCATTTTTGAAGTTAGGGAAAGTCACTTGTTCAACGGCATTGACCCAAAATGACCTATAATGTCTCCTCATATCACATGCATTTAAAAGTTGAATTTTCTCTTCCTCCAAACATAAAAGTTGAATTATACATATTGAATTTGACTTTGAAACTTGGAAATATTTCATCTCATAAAAATTGAGCAAGTTATGGCCTTGGGAAGTTGACCTCCAAATTAGGGTTTAGACAAAATGACATGTAATCTTTCACCATAAACAATGACTTTCCAAACAAAACTAGCTCTAGACCTCAACATGAAAGTTGTTTCGAATGTCATTTAGAGTAAAGTTTCTCTTGGAATAATTTTCATATGATACATATTGTAGGAGATAGGGTCTAGGGAACTCCAGTTTTGATCAGATGAATTCCTCTGGTCAACCACCATGAACCAACTTGCTAGCTTGCCATTCTCTTGACTTTTGGGACTCATGGAAGATCATATATGCATAAGATTATAGAATTTTAAGTATCCCTTGAAATATTTGATCAATTGGTGAAGAAGCTTGTTGAAGAAGTTACACAAGATACCCAAATGAATTAGGGTTTCCAAGGCAAACCAATTCCAAACTCTTGATGATTTCTTGATCAAAATAACATGTGAAGATCATCGGGATTCATATATGATGCTTAGATCCATGGTAAACCAATTTTTGATTGAGCTCCTAGCCTTGAGGGTCTTAAACCCTAGATATGAACTTGATAGATCAAAGGTGAGCACATGCCCTACCTACAAAAGACTTAGTTTATACAAAGACATATTTTTGGTATTTTGGTTAGTAAAAATGATAAAAATACAAAGTATGACCCAATCAAATGGTGCTTGGTGATCTCTCCCAATGCAAACCCAATGAATGAGGGTAAGGAGGATGCCAAGATGTGATCCCAATGCTAATGCATATGATGAGATAGCATGAGGGATCTTAGAGTCACAATTGGGGTCTTACACTCCGGTGGTGTGTTGGCATGACCTGAACCATCTGATCTTTCATCCACGTTCTAATCCTGGCTCTTGCTTTGTTTGACTCATGTTACTACGCGTTTGACTCAGGTGTTTGGTGCACTCTAGCGCGTGGTCATCAGATCTGCCACCTCAATTAATGAGGGAGATATGATTGCCCTTGTTTTTTTTAATTTCTTTTTATTTTCTGATTTTTCATTTAATCCCTTTATTTTGTTTAATTCATATTAATTTCATTTTTAATCCAAAAAAATATGGGACTTTCACCAAAAATCTTTAAATATTTTTCTCTTTCATATTCTGAATTAAAATTATTTTTTGGATTAATTTTGGTATTTTTCATGAATTAAATGTTTTTATGCATATTTTTAATTGTTCAAAAATACTTCTGACTTTTTTAAAATTGTGAAATTTTTTGTCTAAGGTCCTTTGACCTTTTTTGACCTAGGATAAATCCCTTGGCCACTTATTTGGTATTTTGAAGGGAGTTTAGGTTTTAACCAAACTAAAATGTAATTTAATTCATTTTTAAGTTGATTTTTAATTGATTAAATGCTTAAAAATGTTGTTGAGCCATTTTTATGGTCTTGTGTTGTTGGAATTTCTGTTTGGGCCTTGGTCAAGGTTGATTTGACTTTTGTTGGATCAAAACCATTGGATTTAGGGGATTGATGAAATGTACATTTCATCTCCTAAAATGAATGGATGGTTTTGATTTGATGAAATCCCTCTCATGATCAATTTATGTTTCTATCTCCCTCTCCCTCTTCATCCTCATCCCTATTCTTTCCCATTCCCTCATTTGACCAATGAAATCTCTAGTGTCTAAAGGCTAATTGATTCATCAATGACCTTGTGTCAGATGAATCAATACAAGTATGACTGAGATAGGTCCTTCCCTTTTGACTTTTCTTTTAGTGTGTGGTATGTTTTAGGAGTTTGGTCCTTCATACCAAATCTCTAACATGCATTAACACCTAAATTTTTATTGTCCGACCTCAGATAGTTGTGACTTCTACATAAGTCCAATTACAATTGCTTAACATAGAGCTAAATTTGACCCTCAAGGCATAACATTCTAGTAAGTGAGATTGTAAGTCTCTCATTCTTCATGGCATTGTGTGAAGACTTAAACTTTTTTCCTTTCATGGGAGCTAGTGGCATACTTGTTAAATTATCCAAGTTGGAGCCCTTCTCATGGAAGATGTCTTGGTTTAAGGATTCATACTTGTGAATGAATGGTTGAGTGTTCTCCAAAGAATGACTTAATCAATTAAAAATCACCTCTAACACCACTAAAGTTTGACTAACTCTTGTTAATATTGCTTTACTTTCAAGTCATTTACTATGATTTAATTTAAATTTTAGTCTTTTATCATTCATTGCCATTTACATTTCATATAACTTGTTTATGTTTATGTCCTTTTCACTTTGCTCATTTGAGCCATATCTTGTGATTGTATATATTGTTTATGTGTTTTAATTTTGTTTTTGGTTTTAGGACCTTAAAATACCTAAATAACAATAAAAACCCTAAAAAATATTTGGTGGACTATTGAACTTGATCTGAACTTTTGGACTTAGAACTAGGCAACGTTCCCTGTGCTAAAGGACTTGGCCAATGCCAACATCTAAGACTGAGTTATCCTTGACAGTGACTTTCATCTGATTGCAAGACTTTGGATCCTTTTGATTAATCTGCTACTCTGCCTTTGTGTTTAATTGTTATTTTGTCATTGCCTATGTTTGATGTTTTGTTGTGAGTTGATCAAGGAATATCTCATCTGATACATTGGAAGACACTGATCACTGTTAGCTATTGGAGTGCTTGCATGGATGTGGTTATATTTATTTGATGCCTTGATCTTCATGATATCTGGATATTGCTCATTGCTTATTGTTTGTTCCTTGATTAAAGTCCAAAGGAAAATGGGTTTCTATATTCCATTCTTTTCTGTTAGATTGCATCCCACTGGTCAAATCTTTTCAACTCTTAACTTTTAAATTTTTTGCTTAGGCTAGTCTCTTCATCTCCTCCCACTTCTTTAATTTCAAAATCTCTCCATCTTTTGAAAATCTTTCTTTGCTTGTGATTTCAAACTTAGATATGTTTTAATGATTAAAAACTTTGGCCATACGCCATTGGATTTTCAAACTTTTTTTAAATCAAACCTGTAAGTAAACTTAACCATATTGAGTTAAATTTTAAAAGGCAAAAAGAACTAATAACTCCATTCAAATTTTTGTCCCTTTGTGCCTTTTCTTATTAAACTCTTATTAAAAGTAATTCACCAACTCATTTGAAATTTTTATCACAAACTACGAGGTTTTGATCCCTCATTTTTATGTTGGTACATAGGCACGAGACTGAAGGTCTTGTCAAACACAAAAATATAATTAATGAATTCTTTTCTCATCCCTACACTCTATTTTATCAAACATCATTTATACCAAAAACACATGCACACATAAAAAAAAGGGCTCCATAGGAGTACGTAGGACACTTTGGATGCTAACACCTTCCCTATGTGTAACCAACCCCCTTACTTGTAATCTCTGGCATTTTATTAGTTTTGATTTGAAAACTTCTTATCTTTAGGTTTTGTTCGTACTTTTTCCTTTTTCTTTGAAAACAATAAAAATGCGGCGGTGACTCTGGTTTTATTGACGTCAAGTTTATCCATAGCTTGATGGTAATGAATTTACCGCTACAACGAGTCATGGAGAGGTTAGCTCATATCTCTATGAATTTCGTGTCCCTGTCATTGCCTTGTTGGAGATAAGAGTTAAGAATCTTAATACTGGAAAAATTAGAAATACATTTGGGAATAAATGGCAGTATGCTGATAATTATGCTCATCAGGTAGGATTTGGATTATGTGGAATCAAAATAAAGTGGAGGTGAAGGTTCTGCAGATAGATAAGAAATATATTCATGCTGAGGTGTATGGCCTGGACCAAGTCCTGCAGTACATGGTAACTATTATATATGCTCTCAATCAGATTGAAAAGAGAAATTTTTTATGGAAATAAATTGAAAAAATAGGCAGCAACATGAGAAATCCTTGGATTGCTATGGGAGATTTCAATAATGTCTTAACTAGCAAGAATATGATTGGGGGAATAATGTGAATGGAGTTGAGTATAGAGATCTTGCTGGCATGATGCAAAATGTAGGGCTATTTGAAGCTAGCACTAAGGGCTTCCATTTTACTTGGTCAAATAAACACACATCTTGGTTGATTTATTCTAGAATTGGCATGGTTATTAAGAATGTTAAGTGGTATCCAAATTACCAAGATGCTACAATTGAGATTCTGGCTCCTAACATATCTGATCATGCTCCCTTGAAGATTAGTCTCAACCTTCAGAAATCTAAGAAGAAATCTTTGCTTATTTTTTTTAACTTTATCACACATGATCCCTCCTTTATGCAGATTGTTTCTAGTAGTTGGCGGAAAAAGGTGTAAGGTAAGCCTATGTTTAGACTTTGGTCCAAACTTAGAAGACTCCAGCCCATACTAAAGCCTTTGAATAGAAAAGTTTATGAGATTCAAATGCAAATCCGAAAGGCTAGACATGATCTCCTCCAAGCTCAAGATAATCTCCAACACAATTTATTTGATACTCAAGCCATTAAGCATGTGAAGTATTGCACAAACAGGGTTGTATACCTCAATCAGTTGGAGGAAACTATTCTGATGCCAAAGGCTATAGTTACTTGGCTCAAGTTGGGAGACAACAATAACTCATACTTTCATGCTTTTGTGAAAGAGAAAAATAAGCAGAAGGGAATGTACACAATGACCTCGCTGAATGGTGAATTACTCACCAACCATGAATCCATTGAAAAATAGGTTCTTGAGTTCTACACCAAGATGGTAGGGACTAATTCTACTTAGTTAACAGGTATTGAGGTGACAACCGTGAGAAATGGGAAAACTCTTTCTAGAGACCTTGCTCAGCAGTTGATTGGACCAGTTGAAGGGGAAGAGATTTGGAATGCCTTGACCAGTATAGGGAATAACAAAGCACCAGGTTTTGATGGTTTTAACTCATGTTTCTAAAAATCATCAATATTTGCTTTGCGGATGATATCCTCATTTTTGTGAGAGGAGACCTTGGCTCTATAAAGTTGATTTTGAAGAAAATCAAGGATTTCTCTGTTGCTATTGGTCTTTATATTAGTAATCCCAAGAGTAGAATTTTCCTTGGAGGAGTAGATAGAGATACTCAAAGTCTCATTCAATAAGAAACATGGTTTGATATTGGTCCAATGCCTTCTAGGTATATGGGAGTGCCCTTGGATAATAAGAAGCTATATGTTGCTCATTGCCAACCTCTGATTGAAAAGATGTTGATTAGGTTGAATCATTGGAGCACAAGGTTATCATCTTATGCATGTAGATACCAGTTGGTAAAGAGTGTCATTTTTTCAATTCCTAACTACTGGACACAAATATTCCCTCTGCCCAAGAAGGTGATTGCTCACATAGAAGGGTTGTGTAGAAACTTCCTATGGACAGGCAAAGATAGTGCTAGCAAAAAAGCTCCTATTTCTTGGGATCATGTGTGTTAACCTATTGCTGTAGGTGGGCTGAATATTGTCTCTTTATCAGCTTGGAACAAAGCAACCATAAGCAAGCTTTTGTGGAATATCTAGGCCAAGAAAGAAAAGTTGTGGATTCATTGGATTCATACTTACTATATGAAAAGGTGGATGTTAGAATGTCCTAAAAGCCATCTTTAAGAATAAAGATATTCTTATGAACTCTGTTACATGTAGAGACTTCCAAGATGCTGGTAGATACAAGACCAAATTAATGTATCAAATGTTGAGAGGAAGCAATCCCAAAGTGTTGTGGAGGAAGTTGTTCTTTGGAAACCTTGTTAAGCCTAGAGTTGTCTTCACCCTTTGGATGACATGTCAAAGCATATTACAAATTAAAGACAGATTACAGAGGTTTGGAATTGTTATTGATGGCCTTTGCGTGTATTGTAGCCTACAGGAAAGTTATAATCATCTGTTTTTTGAATGTCAAGTGATCAAAAACATTTGGAAGCAAATGATGAACTAGGTGGGCATAAACCACTGTCCTTGGGTCTGGAACATTGAGCTATGTTGGGTCAGCCAGATAACCCGTGGGAAAGGTAGAAAGATGAAGCTTTTGAAGATGGTACTAGCAGAAACGGTTTACCAGTTTTGGATTATTCAAAACAGAATTATTTTTTAGGATAGCAACAAAGAGGCTTTACATAGCAAAGAAATCATTGAGCTTGTCCGTGTGTGTGTTAAACTTGATAGGAAACTTGCAATATTTTGTAACAGATCTTGATTTGTCGTTAGTTTTTGTTATCCTCTTGGTTGTTGTTGTCTCTTGGGGGTTTGGATCTTAGGATCGGCTTGTTTGTAATCTATTTTTGGTAATAAAATCTCCTTTATTCCAAAAAAAATAGAACTAACATAAAAATCTTCCATTATTAATTTTTTTTTACGTAACACTAATTTTTAAAATTTACATTGAAATTTTAAATACGAAAATTGGACTCATTTCAATAATGAATAGTTGAATCTATATATATATTTCTCATAACTATTTAATACTTAATAAAATATGTACTCTCATATATTATAAGCATCGCCTAATTTTTACACATATTTTTAAAAAAGGTATGTTCAATAAATTTATTAGATTTATTTTATTTATTCAAACTTACATTATAAATGATGTTTTACTACCATTTCTGTGTGTATCAGTAGATCTACACACTACAACATTTTTCTTCTTTGACAACAATTGAAAAGTGTTTCTAAATTTAAGAAAAATGTTGCTTAAAAGAATAGGGGACGTTTTCTAGCCGTCCTTTGTGTGAGCATTGCCTATTATTTAAGGGAATGTTTTTTCTCACTTTTTGGGCACACTTTCCTAAAGCGTCCCCTAAACTATATGAAAAGGGGATGTTTTTCCGTGGCATCTTAGGCAACGCTTTTAAAGTGTTGTTAAAATTGCAACGAATGAAAATCGTCCCCTAAACATGGTAGTGAGAATACTCTATGGAAACACTTTTCAAGTGTTGCCATATATGGCAACAATTACCGATTGCTCCCTAAAAGTGAAATAGTGAGAACACTTGATAAACGTTTCTATAAGTTACTTAGGAATTTTTTTACCATATTTTTTATAAAATAAACATTTGAAACAAAAATTCCACATAACATAAATTGTATGTAGTACAGAAGTTGTGCTAATCAAATCTAGCAAAATGACAATACATAATTTTTTTAATTTTAATGCTTAAGCATTAACTCAAATAGATAGCTTCAAATATTAACTCAAATACGTACATACAATAGACACAAAATGTCTAACATTACTTAATATTATAAGTTTAGCACTTAGAAGTAAAAGTCTACCAAAATGACAAAATGCATAGTTTCTTTAAGTTTAATGCTTAAGCACAAGCCTAAAACAACAACATCCAACTCATTTAAGTTTGTCAAACTCATCGACATCTTCATAACCCTCTTCATCATTTATGTCATCCTCTTGAAGCTCATCACCCATGTCGTCCTCTTGAAGTTCTGCACATATTGCATCCTCATCACTTGAATCATCCTCATGAAATTGGTCACTTACACCGCCGTCCTCATCAACATCTTTATTGATACCTTACTGTAGCGGGAAATTCATGATCATCCAGCTATTGACAAGCTAGAAATCAAATAACAAGAGTCGCCACCGCGCTTTTATTGTTTCCAAGGGAAAAGGGAAAAGGTACGAACAAAACCCAAAAGTAAGAAGTTTTCAAATCAAAACTAATAAAAAGTCAGAGATCACAGGTAAGGGGGTTGGTTACACAGAGGGAATGTGTTTGCATCCAAAGTATCCTATGTACTCCTAGGGAGCCCTTTTTGTATGCATATGTACTTGGTATAAAGTGATGTTTACAAACAAATAGAATGGGGGGATGAGAAAAGAATTCATTAATTATATTTTTTTGTTTGACAAGACCTTTGGTCTTGTGCTTACATACCAACATAAAAATGAGGGATCAAAACCTCGTAGTTTGTGATACAAATTTCAAAATGGATGCATTGCTTTTTAACAGAATTTAAGTTTGAAAGGCACAAAGGCCTAAAAATGGTTTGAATGAGTTAGTTCTTTTTGGACTTTTGAAAGTTTAAGTCAAGTATAGTTAAGTTTATTTATAAGTTTGATTTAAGAAAATAAGTTTGAAAATGCAATGGTATAAGGCCAAAGTTTCTATCTTTTTGCAAATGTGGTCAAAGTTTAGAACAAAAGTAGTTCACACAAATAAGATTTTTGAAAAAATGGAGGGAGAGATTTTTGAAATTAAAGAAATGGGGAGAAGATGAAGAGACTATCCTATGTACAAAATTAAAAGTTTAGAGTTGAAAAGATCTGACCAAATGGGTAGCGATCCAATAGACAAGAATGTCAATAGAAACCCAGAATTCCCTTGGACTTTTAGAATCGAGCAACACACAAATGCACAATTATATTATCTTTAAGAGTAAGGCATCAAATAAAGATGGCCACATCCAAGCCTATCCATTCCATGATCTTCTCCAAAATAGTCCATGTAACAGATGAATTCCACAAGTCACAGGTTCAAAATAACAACTTCACACTGATCATGTTGCAGATGAACTTAGAGAGGTCTTCAAAGATGTATCAGATGAAGTTCAAATTGCAAGCACTTGGTTCTTCAACAAGTGGGCATTGGCCAAGTCCATTAGCATAGGAAGGTTTCCTAGATTCTAAGTCCATTTGTCCAAGATCAAACCAACAGTCCACTCAAAAGTTTTTTAGGGTTTTTGTTATTATTATGTACATTAATGGTCAAAGACCAAACAAACAAGCAAAGTATACACAAACAAGATATATCACACAATATGGTCCAAATGGACAAAGTGAAAATTGCATTAACATAAACAATTAGAATGATATGAACAATAGAAAATGAAATAGAGTGCTAAAAGTAAATTGCATTAAAGTAAAAGCTTGAAATTAAAAGTTAGTAGTTAATTGGTTAGAAGTTAGTGTTGTTTTGCTTTTGCTTTTCATTTCAAGACATTCTTTGGAGAACACTCAACCCATTTATCACAAGCATGAATCCTTGAACCAAAACATCTTCCAAAGGAAGGAAAGAAGGCCAAGTTTCCATACAATACCATGAAAGAGGGGAGACTTACAATCTCACTAACTAGAATGCTTATGCCTTTTATGTCACAAATTTAGCGCTATGTTAATCAATCGTAATTGGACTTATGTAGAAGTTGTAAGAACAAAGTTGGTTCTACGATATATCTCTAAGATTTTGATGATAACAAAGGATGAAACCAAAAATGGTAGTCTAACGAGACTTTTCTTAGTGTGCGGGACTCTGAACATTTACGCAGGATTCTGACCATACATCAGATACAAAATCACATCAGATACAAAATATTAGATGCCACTCAGAAAGGAATACGCCCAGAAGGCTCTGATTTTGATCAACGCATATACCAGTACAACAGTAAGAAGTCAGAAGCTCAGACAAAAGACTACTGGAATCATTCTCTGATGCTTAAGAAGTCTCTAGCACTGAGAAGCTCTGATGAAGTCAGACTTAATCAGCCTCTGAAGACAAACTCTAGTATATCAAGACTCTGATGCAGACTCACAAGTCCACAATGCGTAACGGAAAGGAATCTCATTATGGAAAGGAAGTATTTAAGAAAGGAATAATGAGGCAGACAAAATGGTTTTAGAAAGAAACAACAGAAGTAATGACATTAACTATTCTTCAATGACTCACAAACTTCAAACACAGTAATTTATGAATATGAAAAATCTTTTCAAAAGTTTCTGAAGAATGGGATAGAGAGAAGCAGAATGACATCCATGATTTATGGGGTTAGTCATAACAATAGAAGAGGAATTGGGTATGACCCTGTAACACCTCAAATTTTCCCCCCTCATTCATGCATTCATTTTTAGGTCATTTAACATTTCATATTGCATTTCATCATGTCAATCAGAATTAGATCCAAGAAGCTTGAATATCATCCAAGACACTTTGTGGGTTTTATCTGGGTGATCAGTCAACACAAGGGAATGACTTGAGTTACTTCCAACATGTTCAAATGGGGTTTATTCATCATTCAAAACGCTAATCTTGAAGGAGCAAAAGTTTGTTCCTGAGCTGTCATGCTCGCTAGGCGAGCAGCGTGGTTCGCCTAGCGAGTCTGAACTGTCATGCTCGCTAGGTGAGCAAATTCTTCGTTAGGCGAAGCGCACGCGTTTTAAAAATAAAAAAAATATATAACAGAAAAATCTTGGACTTGGACCTCTCTCATTGAAGCCCACCAAGCCACGAAAATCATGTTATAAATTCTAAAAATTCAATGGAAAAACGCTAGAAGAGCTAACAGAATTCAGAGCAGCCTCCATAGACACTGAAGGAAAAACTCCTTTGCACAGGATCACCTCTACCAATTCCATATCATATAAACCCTAAGATTGCTTTGCAAACCCAACCGGGCAATTCAATTTCATTCGATCTCTCCAATCAGGTTTTCCCTATTTCCATTACTTTATGCTATCGATTTGAAATTTCTGAATGTATGAGGCATCATGGGTGAATTTGGAAGAGTGGGTATCGTTAGGTTTCACATGTGGGTTTAGATATGCATGAATGTGTAGAACAATGCCTTGAATGTTTGATCACTTAATTTCTGAAATGGGTACCACGGGGTTTGGGGTTACTGAAATCGGACTGTTATCGAGGAAGAACCCAGAATCCGCAGCAATTCGCTAGGCGAATCTGCAGCGAAGCTTCGCTAAGCCTTCGCTAAGCGAAGCAGTAGCGATCGTGATAGTAGTTGTTTTTTCTGTTTACTCTCTAATCCGTCTTGTGTTTGTTGGTTTTTCTGTTTCTATTGCATCTGTGCACTGTTTACTTGACGCTGTTGTGGTTATGGTCCTTCTGTTTGGTGCAACTCTTGATTGCACCCCATCTTGTTATTCTAACTTGTTTGTTGAGTTTTTTGTGAGGGCTCACATGACTCTTGAAGAGATAGCTTGCTTGGTATTCCACCTTATTTGTGGGATACCATTTGGAGATTTATTCCGATTACTTTGCTGACTTGCTTTCTTTGATGGTGCTAGCTTGAGAGATCACCGGGTTTCTTGCTTCTTTAGTTGTTATTACTTCGGATTTTTATCCGTGTGGTAGATCTCTTGATCCCTTTATCTTTCCCGCATTTTACCGCTTTCTTAGCTGGAAGATCTCGATAGGAGGCGATGTTTTTTTGTGTGTTTACTTTTGTGCCCAAAGACCTCCAAGAAGAGGCACCAGTGCTAAAGACCTCCACGAAGAGGAAATTGACGGATAAAAGGGATTAGTAGTCAATCCCCTGTTATTCAGTGTGTCGTTCTTTATGCTCGCACTACATGTCGATGCTTCAGAACAAAAGCCCAAGATCTTTTGTCCGGTCAGTCAGTGGAGAGGGTTCCACCTTTCTGAATCCCCACTTTTTGTCATGAGCTCACCCTGTCCAGGGTTAAGAGCTATGAGGTCTTATCCTCATTACCCTTTTGATCTGCTCACCCTGACGTTCAGTGTCAGTAGTTAAGAGCCCGTTTGATTACCCTTCCATGGCTTGTTTGTCGAGGTTGATATGACCCCTCTTGATTAAAGCCCTACCCATGTATGTTTGAGCCCTCTTGTTGGCGTGTTTACTTTATGCATGTTTGTTTTGTATGGTGTGATCGTCTCCCCATAGGATTGCTAGGCTTCGTATAGTCTCTCGTTTGCATGTCAATTAAGGTAGCACGGTTCCTTCGTCTAGGACTTCCTTTTTTGCATGAGCATCCTAAAACACAAACAAACTCATTGATTTTTCTTCTCCTAAGAACACGTTAACTCCTTCTACTACAGGCGAGTAAGTCTCCAAAGGTCGAGCATCCGGTAGATTGCGTAGTAACATCGTTCATCTAAAACACACAAAACAAACAAATAGGTCAGTCGAGCTACGAAGACTTTGATTCTCATATTCAGATGAGATACGTATGCAGTGGATGCGACATCCGTGCGAGTCATTTTATTTTGACCCCTCTTTTAGTAAATAGTACATTAGATAAACCCACACCCTTTAGACAAGAACAACAAGAGTGGATCCCGTAGAGTACTACGGATGCGTAGAGGTGCTAATACCTTCCCTTCGCATAATCGACTCCCGAACCCAATATTTGGTTGCGAGACCTTGTCTTTTCCTTTCCTTTTTCCAGGTTTACTTCGAGCGTTTCCTTTCCCTCCTTTGGGATTGTCGCAACCTGCGAAAAAATCAACCGGCGAAAGAAAAGACAGAAGAATCGCCACCGTGCGTTATTTATCCCAAAGAAGGGAAAGGAAATGCTCGAAGTAAACCTGGAAAAAAGGAAAGGACAAGACAGAGTCTCGCAACCAAATCTTGGGTTCGGGAGTCGATTATGCGAAGGGAAGGTATCAGCACCCCTACGCATCCGTAGTACTCTACGGGATCCACTTTTGTTGTTCTTGTCTAAAGGGTGTGGGTTTATCTAATGTACTATTTACTAAAAAGGGGTCAAAAGAAAATGACTCGCACGGATGTCGCATCCACTGCATACATATCTCATCTGAATATGAGAATCAGAGTCTTCGTAGCTCGGCTGCCTATGGGTTAGGGGGAAGTGTGTTCGGTAAGACATCGCCCTTTATGCCTACGTATCTCATCTGGAATGAGAATCAGAGCAAAACGTAGTTCGGCTAACTACGGGGTTAAGGGTTTTGGGCGGACGATGTTACTACGCAATCTACCGGATGCTCGACCTTTGGAGACTTACTCGCCTGTAGTAGAAGGAGTTAACGTGTTTTTTAGGAGAAGAAAAAATCAATGAGTTGCTGGTGTTTTAGGGATGCTCATGCAAAAAGGAAGTCCTAGACGAAGGAACAATGCTACCTTAATTGACATGCAAACGAGAGACTGTATGAAGCCTAGCAATCCTAGAGGGAGACGATCACACCACACAAAACATGTATCATAAAGTAAAATACCACCAAGGGGCTCAAACATTGCCTCCTATCGAGGTCTTCCAGCTAAGAAAGCGGTAAAATACGGGAAAGAGGTAAAAGTACCACACGGATAAAGATCCGAAGTAACAGTAGCTAAAGGAGCGAGAAACCCGGAGATCCCTCCAGCTAGACCATCAAAGAAAGCGCGTCAGTACAGGTAATCGGAATAAACCTCCAGGGGGTATCTCACAAATAAAGTGGAATACCACGCAAGCCATCTCTTTTGAGGTCATGTGAGCTCTCACAAAAAAAACTCAACAAACAGGTTAGGAAGCAATGCATGGATGCAATAGAAAACATGTCACAAAAGAACACAAAACAGATTAGAGCAAACAGAAAAAAAAAACAACTACTGTCGCGATCGCTACTGCATCGCCTAGCGAAAGCTTAGCGAAGCTTCGCTACAGGCTCGCCTAGCGAAGGTGCTAGCGAAGGCCTACGGGTTTTGGGTTCTTCATTGATAACAGTCCGATCTCGGCAACCCAAACCCTATGGTACACATTAGAAACGAAACAATTAAAACATTCAAGGCATTGAATTATAGATTCATACACATCTAACTCGTGGGAAAAACCTCATGATAATACTTCACACATTTAGAGTATTCAAATTAACAGGGTAAAGTAATAAGGCAAACCTGATTGGAGAGATTGAATGCAATTGGATTGCACCGGGGTTTGTATAAGGTAGAACTGGTTCTTTGCCGACGAGTTTCCTTCAGGGTTCGGAGGTTGCTCTGAACTTTGTTAGCTTCCTCTCTGGCTTTGTTAGGTTAGGTTTCAGATCAGGTTAACTCGGGTCTTTTCAGGTCAGTTTTTCACAGGTTCCCTTTTGGGAGATGAGAGTCTAGTATATTAAGCCAAATTTCGTGGCTTTGGGCTCAAATGAGGGCAACTCAAGCCCAAGATTTTCTGTTATTTTTCTCAAACGCGTGAGCTTCGCCTAGCGAAGGATTTGCTCGCTTAGCGAGCATGACAATTCAGTTCGCTTAGCGAACCATGTTGCTCGCCTAGTGAGCATGACAGCTCTGGCTCTGTTTTTCCAAACTTGGTAACCTGTGTCCTGGACCTTTGTTCCTTTAAGGTTAATGCTTTGAATGATGAATAGACTTCATTTGAACATGTTGGAAGTAACCCAAGTCATTCCCTTGTGTTGACTGATCACCCAGATAGGACCCACAAAGTGTCTTGGATGGTATTTAGGCTTCTTGGAGCTAATTCTGATTGACATGATGAAATGCAATATGAAAATGCAAAATGACCTAAAAATGAATGCATGAACGAGGAGGGCAAATTTTGAGGTGCTACAGCTTCCCCTATTCAATCAACTGTGAACCTGAACGGATGAAAGCAGCGGCTATCAGACTTTCCAGGTAAATAGGGATTGAATACCAAAAGAACCGGAGAATTTGCACTCTGTAGGTGACGAATTAAGGAAAGCGAGGCCATTTACCGATGGCGGCTTCAAAACAAATTTGATATTTACCGATATCAAGGAAAGCGAGGCCATTTACCGATGGCGGCTTCAAAACAAAACTGATGTTTACAGATATCAAAGAAAGCGAGGCCATTTACCGATGGCGGCTTCAAAACAAATCTGATATTTACCGATATCAAGGAAAGCGAGGCCATTTACCGATGGCGGCTTCAAAATAAAACTGATGTTTACCGATATCAAAGAAAGCGAGGCCATTTACCGATGGCGGCTTCACTGGGGGGAACTCGATGTTTATCGACATCGAACAAATATATTTAAAAGTGAAACAAGACCAGACATTTACCGATGACTCTACTGGGGAATTGATATTCGCCGATATCAAAGAAAGCACTTCACGACCAGACATTTACCGATGCCTGGGAAGGAACTTGATGTTTACCGACATCGAACAATGATGTTTACAGACACCAAGGAAAGAAAAAATTTATGGAACGAAACCATTTACCGATGGCGATGATGAAATACTCGATATTTATGGATAACGAATCTGCTGGGGAGTCTTAAACGGAAAAACCATTTACCGATGGTTAACAAGCGGATGATGTTTACCGACATCGAATCAATGATGTTTACCGACATCGAATCAATGATGTTTACCGACACCAAAGAAAGGAAAGGACACACATGAATGTTGACATAACGATTTTTGTAGACATCAAGAGAGACATGCCATTTACTGATGGCCAACGATTGGAATTCGACGTTTACCGATATCGAACAATGATGTTCGTCGACATCAAGGAAAAGCATTTACGAGAATCAACACGACACTTACCGGTATCGCAAGGATGATATTTACATATGTCAAAATAAGGCCAGACATTTGTCGGGGACCACACTGGGGAGATAATCAAGCTTTCCTTTCATGGACTGGTGAGAAAATAAATCTCACTGGGATTATCGATTCTGAGTCAACTGTTGCAAATGTGCTACACTGATGTTGAAAAATGATCCGTCTCTGCTGGAGATACGAGCCAATCTGGTTTAATACATGTATGCATATGTTTGAATTTTTCATGGCGTAATGCTCCACACTGAATGGAAATGCTACGCGATTTGAGAATGCGAATGCAAATGATGATTACTACATGCAAGATGCAAAGGGAGGAAAACTCCTGCTGGGAAAGCGAATGATCACTTTACTGAGCACACAATTCCTGATTCGATCTTCCAACTCTGTGGGGAGATACAACAATTCTACTGAGGATACTTACTGATCTGACATTCTCGAAACGGTAGAGAAACCAACCCAGCTGGGGAGTCACTTGTTGGGAAAACACCAACCTCTTGACCATGCTGGGGAAACAAATTCTGGACTCGACTTAGACGACCTAACTTCTTACACGACCGGACAGTGTTGAAACAACAGGGTCTTCCTTCAAACAAACTTTGGCTCATCTGCTTTAGCCATCAATAAAAGATAGTAACCTGCAAAACGGCAAGACATACATGCCCTAGGGGATCGTATGGACAAAATATACTCAAGTGTACTCAACATTCAAAATGATTTTCAGATGTTTTATCTTTCCGCACGTCATTGTCTAGCCTTCATGTTTTTAGATGCAATGTTTATCAAAAATTCGGACGTTTTTTGCAAACAAAATAGTAGGAAAAAAAAAACAAAAGAGCAATTTGACTGAATAATGACTTTTATTGATTGAAAATGGCCTATAAAGGCAAATACATCAGGAAGCAATTCCTAGGAAGAGGTAATTGCGCCAAAAGAGAAAATAAACTATCTTATTGGCAATGTGAACAAGGAATTCCGCTATTTTCCAATTCTATTATGACTCATAGATCTTCAATTTCCCCCAAATTCTTTGCTTTCTGAGAAGAGTGATTGGACTGATCATATCCTTCAAGATGGTAGACACTGAAACACGATGAAGTACAGATAACTCAAACTGTAGTCTTCGCTTTAATCCCTCTTTTGCCTGGACCGCCTTTCCAGGTTTTCAATCCACCGGGATACCCATTTTTTCCTAAGTCGCCTTTGCAGGTTTTCGACTTACCGGGTGTACATATTATTTTTATTCTTTATCCCTAACTTTTTCCCGAACCTTTTTCTTTTCTTTTTCTCTTGGTTCGTCGGGATGCCCTTTTTTGCCTGGACTTTCTTTCTTTGTCCAGCGGGTCAGTTTATGCGAAGTATTTTTTGACTACATCTGAATTCACAGGAGACGGAAAATTTTCACCATCCATAGTTGTAAGCATCAAAGCTCCACCAGAAAAGACCTTCTTAACAACATATGGACCTTCATAATTCGGAGTCCACTTTCCCCTATTATCTGTACCGGGAGGAAGGATCCTCTTCAAAACTAAGTCACCTATCTGATAGCTTCGAGGATGCACTTTTTGATCAAAGGCCTTCTTCATCCTTCTCTGATATAGTTGTCCATGGCACACAGCTTCTAATCGCTTTTCCTCAATTAAATTTAACTCATCAAACTTGGCTTGAACCCACTCATCCTCGTCAAGTTTTACATCCATCATCACCCTTAAAGAAGGGATTTCAACTTCTACTGGCAAGACTGCCTCCATGCCATACACAAGTGAAAACGGAGTTGCCCCGGTTGACGTACGTACTGAGGTACGATACCCATGCAAGGCAAAAGGCAACATCTCATGCCAATCCTTGTACGTCACAACCATCTTTTTCACAATCTTCTTAATGTTCTTGTTTGCCGCCTCTACAACACCATTCATCTTTGGTCTGTAAGGAGAAGAATTGTGGTGTTCGATCTTAAAGTCTCTGCAAAGCTCTTTCATCATCTTGTTATTGAGATTCGAACCATTGTCAGTAATGATTCTCTCAGGCACCCCATAACGACAGATAATTTCTTTCTTAATGAATCGAGCAACCACTTGTCTGGTAACATTGGCATAGGAAGCTGCTTCCACCCACTTGGTAAAGTAATCAATCGCGACTAGGATGAAGCGATGTCCATTAGAAGCAGTAGGTTCAATCTTTCCAATCATATCGATGCCCCACATCGCGAATGGCCAAGGAGAATTCATAATATTCAGAGGGTTTGGTGGTACATGCACTTTATCTGCATAGATCTGACATTTGTGGCACTTCCGAGCGTATTTGAAACAATCAGATTCCATGGTTATCCAGTAATAACCAGCTCTTAACAACTTCTTGGCCATTGCATAACCACCAGCATGGGTACCGAAAGATCCCTCGTGTACTTCCTGCATTAGCATGTCTGCTTCGTGTCTAACCACGCATCTGAGCAGAACCATGTCAAAGTTCCTCTTGTACAACACATCATCCTTGTTCAAGTAAAAGCTTCCAGCTAGCCTTCTCAGTGTCTTCTTGTCATTCTTTGACGCTCCTTCAGGATACTCTTGGCTTTTGAGGAAATTCTTAATATCATAAAACCACGGCTTCTCATCAATAACAGACTCGGCTACAAACACATATGCAGGTCTCTCGAGTCGATTCACAGCAACGTGTGGCACATGATTCTGCCAATGAACTTTAATCATGGAAGACAATGTGGCTAAGGCATCAGCCATTTGGTTTTCATCTCGGGGTACATGATACAACTTTATTGTCTCGAAGAAAGTCAGGATCCTTCTGGTCTAATCTCTATAAGGAATCAAATGTGACTGATGAGTATTCCAGTCTCCATTGATTTGGTTAATCACTAGAGCCGAATCTCCATAAATCTCCATAGTTTTGATCCTTAGATCGATGGCTTCCTCAATCCCCATGATACAGGCCTCGTACTCAGCTTCGTTGTTGGTTACTTCAAAAGTCAATCTTGTGGAAAAAGGTATGTGTGCACCTTTAGGATTAATGAGTACTGCCCTAACACCACTTCCATTCACATTTACCGCCCCATCAAACATCAGTGTCCACTTGTCATCGGGATCCGGTCCTTCCTCGACAAGAGGCTCTTCACAATCTTTCATCTTTAAGTACATGATATCTTCATCGGGGAATTCAGACATCATCGGCTGATAATCATCAATTGGTTGCTCGGCAAGGTAATCAGACAGAATACTACCCTTGATGGCCTTTTGCGACGTGTACTGGATATCATACTCTGTCAAAATCATCTGCCAACAAGCCACTCGCCCGGTAAGAGCCGGCTTTTCAAAGATATACTTTACTAGGTCCATCTTAGAAATCAACAAGGTAGTATGGTTCAACATATACTGTCTTAGTCGGCGAGCAGCCCATGCCAAAGCGCAACAAGTTTTCTCGAGCAGCGAATATCTTGTTTCACAGTCGGTAAACTTTTTGCTAAGGTAGTATATTGCATGCTCTTTTCGACCAGACTCGTCATGCTGTCCCAATACACACCCCATCGAATTCTCTGTTACTGAAAGGTACATTATCAGAGGCCTCCCAGGAACTGGAGGTATAAGAATTGGAGGATTCTGCAAATATTCTTTTATCTTATCAAAAGCTTTTTTACAATCATTGTTCCACCTGATTGCTTGGTCTTTTCTTAGCAATTTAAATATCGGTTCGCACGTAGCTGTTAGGTGAAATATGAACCGCAAAATGTAGTTCAACCTCCCTAAAAACACATGCACCTACTTTTCCGTTCTTGGTTCAGGCATTTCTCGAATAGCTTTTACTTTCGCTGGATCAACCTCAATCCCTTTCTCACTGACAATGAAACCTAACAGCTTTCCAGATCTCACTCCAAATGTACACTTGTTTGGATTCAGCCTCAGTTTGAACTTTCTCAATCTTTCGAACAACTTTTGCAAGTTTACCAAGTGCTCCTCTTCTGTCTGAGACTTCACAATCATATCATCCACGTATACTTCAATTTCTTTGTGCATCATATCATGAAAAAGAGTCGTCATAGCTCTTTGGTAGGTAGCACCTGCGTTCTTCAACCCAAATGGCATTACCTTATAACAGAACATGCCCCAAGGTGTAATGAATGTCGTCTTCTCCATGTCTTCTGGCGCCATCTTGATCTAATTATAGCCAGAAAATCCATCAATGAAAGAGAAAACAGAGGACTGAGCAGTGTTATCGATCAATACATCAATGTGAGGTAATGGGAAGTCATCTTTCGGACTGGCTCTGTTTAAATCTCGGTAATCGACACACATCCTGACTTTACCATCCTTCTTCGGCACGGGTACGATGTTGGCCACCCAAGGGGGATAATTGGTAATTGCTAGAAAACCTGCATCCAACTGTTTCTGAACCTCCTCTTTGATCTTGACAGCCATATCAAGACTAGCTCTGCGAAGCTTCTGCTTTACCGAAGGACAATCTTCTCTGAGAGGTAGCCTGTGCACCACAATATCTGTATCTAAACCAGGCATATCTTGATACGACCATGCGAATACATCCACATATTCTTGCAGCATTTCAATCAACCCTCTCTTGACCTTCTCTTCTAAAGCAACCCCTATCTTGATCTCTTTCTTTGCGTCCTCAGTACCAAGGTTAATGACTTCCAACTCTTCCTGATGAGGTTGAATGACCCTTTCCTCCTATTTCAATAGTCTGGCCAATTCTTTGGGGAGTTCACAATCTTCTTCACTCTCCTCTTTGGCTTGGTAAATGGGATTATCGAAGTCATACTGAGCCATAACAGGACTATTTTTAATGGAATCCGCAAGATCAATTCTGCACGAACAGTGTTTCATGCTTTATTTTAGAAAAGAGTTCAAGGAAGTCACAAAAAAAAACAAAAAAAACATTGCCATTTTTATTGTTTTGAAAATGAAGGTAAAAACAGAAAGACAGTGGGCACAAATTTGATTGCAAAACGTCCTTTATTGATGATAATCATTGAAAATTCAAAACATGATGTGGCCCTACAATGAACCACTACGCCTTGGGCAAAGCGTAGGATTTTCATGCACAATGCAAAAACAAAAGAAAATTACCCTGTCTGAAGAGTAACTTGGACTATTTCTTCAGCAGTCCAGTTGTTGATCTTCTCCCCTGGAGCACACGAGCGCACCCAATTATCCATATCACAATCACTGTCACCATCTTCATTGTCTGTCGCAAAGACATCCCCGTGATTCATCAATCCAGCACTAGTGAAAGTACACGACCCTTTTTGATCCTGGACACCCTGCTCCGACGATTGGAAAGGCTGATAACCAACGCCAAACATGTTTTCTTTTACGGGCACATCAATCATCTTGCCCCAGCCTTCTGCGTTACCTGAATGAATGACCTCCAGAGCTTGTTTATAGGACGCAATCGAGGTACCTGGTTTCTTCTGTTCAACAAAATCCACCTTCTCAATACCGACAGTCTCAAAAGCTTGACATAGAGTTTCATGAATTTTGCCATCCATCTCCACATATTTGAAGGAGGATAAATGGCTCACAAAGATGTCCTCTTCGCCAAACACGGTCACAACTTGACCATCCCACACATATTTTAGCTTTTGGTGGAGAGTCGAAGAAACTGCTCCGGCTCCATGTATCCAGGGATGCCCCAACAGACAACTATATGCTGGTTGGATATCCATCACATAGAAGACAATGTTAAACACTTCCGGGCCGATCTTCACAGGCAACGTGACTTCACCACAAACTGATCGCTTGGATCCATCAAAAGCACGGACAACAAGGTCGCTTGGTGTGAGAACAACCCCTTCGACATCAAGCTTACTCAGAGCCTTTTTGGGCAGCACATTCAAAGAAGAACCGGTATCAACCAAAACATGCGACAAAACGACGCCTTTGCATTTTCCATCGTGATATGCAGAGCTCTATTGTGATTGCGACCCTCAGGTGTCAAGTCTAGATCTTTGAATCCTAAACCATGTCTCGTGTTAACATTTGCAATAACACCTTCAAGCTGGTTAACCGAAATCTCTTGAGGCACATAAGCCATATTCAACATTTTCAACAGGGCGTTACGATGTGCCTCGGAACACATTAACAGAGAGAGAATAGAGATTTTTGATGGTGTCTGGTTCAACTGATCCACGATCTTGTAATCACTCTTCTTGATAATTCTCATAAATTCCTCCACGTCCTTTTCAAAAGAACCCTCGGGCACTTCCTCTCGCACTGGTTCGTCTTCAACTACAGCTTGTTTTCCTTTTGTTCTAGCAAGAGCCTCAGCATTATTATCCTTCGGAACCTATGGTGCAAACAAACGACCATTTCTCGTAAATCCTCCGGGTCCTCCCACATTACCCACACCCGAACCAACTGTTACTGGAGTTTGATTTACTGATCTGGTCTGATTCTCAGGTCTTCTATTTCTGCAAGAAGCATTGCCATATTGCCACGGAATTGCTCTACTATTCTCAAAAAGTCTTCCACTAGAAGCAGCAATGGTGGTAGGAGTACTGATAGTTACTGGAGCATTAACAATCACGGGAACACCAACAGTCACCGGAGCAGATATGGTCACCGGCGCAGCTACGGTCACAGGAGTACCAATAGTCACAGGTGCACTTGGAACACGTACAGAACCTTCTGATGGTGTAAAGTAAATGGTAACAGTTGATACCTCTCCACGGTCTTTCACTACTCGATCAAACTATAAACAACCTGCATTCATCAATTCCTAGATACCTTCTTTCAATTTCACACAGCCGTTTTCATGATTACCACAATCTGAACAATTCTTGTCACATCCCAGGAATACTCCCCCTCTAAGCAGACGTTCCTTCACCACAAGCAATGAAGTCTGAACATCATCAACATCGACTACCAAGTTCAAATTTTCCCCATCTTCCACACTATTTACTCTGGGCCCTCCATGCTGAGGCATAGGGTTATTCATCACATTCGGAGTAGGAGCGAAATTAATCGTCTTGGCATCGATCAAGTCTTGGACTTTATGGTGAAAAGCCAGACAATTCTCGATGTGGTGCCCTGGCGCACCAGAATGAAAATCACAACGGACATTAGCATCATAACCAGCGGGAATCCTTGTTAATGAAGCCATAGTGCGAAGTTCAACAAACTTTAGCCTGAGCAGTTCAGGGAGTAATTCAGAACAAGTCATTGGCAACGGATCAAAATGACGATCTGGCATTCTTTGTCTTGGTTGGAATGGGCACAAAGAAGCTCATTGTTCTTCTCTTTTAGCAAAAAAATCTTCAACTTCTCTATCTGACCAGTCAATTCGGCCACCATCTCCTTCTCCTTTACCTTCCTAGAAGTTGAAAATGTATCCCATTGTTCTTGCCAACCAACTAACTTGCCATGAGCATCTGTTAACTGCTGTTTGACTCGCCTCAACTCAGAACTGGATGATCCCAGGGCTTCGTCTGTCTTCCTAAAGAAGTCCACCTCCACAACTAATTTCCTCTCTACTTCCTCTTGCAATCTGACGGATTCCCCCTTCTGATATTCCGCCTCATGGAATTGATGCATACAGTCTTGCAGCTTCACACTTAACTCTGAGTTTTCAGTTTGAAGCTCCTCCATGGCATTCTTCAATTTGTCATACTCCTCTCGGCTCACCATTGTTGACTGCTCAGGAGTAGGCGGATACAAAGGTTCTTTAATAGGAAACGGTAGACCAAACTCTTCGACTCTTCCATGAAGCCACTCTTCATATTGAGGGTAAGTTCTACAATCTCCTTTTCCAAGCACAGTTCTTCCTCTAAACGAGTCTTTGAGATCAATGAACGCTCCTGATTTGGGTAGGTGGGAACTGAACCACTTATAAAACAAAGGCGCGCAACAATTCACTAATCCTCCCCTTCTATTCTCATTCCTGTGATGCACTGAATGAAAGAAATCTCCCAACAAGGTCGGCACCCCATTTCCCAACACGAAGAGGCGTATGGCGTCTACGTCCACAAATTTCGCCACATTAGGGAACAGGACAATCCCATACACACAAAGAGCCAACACAACATTGAAACCCCTCTGGTCACCATCTTCAAACTTCTTCTCGGCTTCTCCCACTAAGAAACTCAAATGAAAACCACTGACTCCTCCTTTCTGACACATATTAGCCTTCAAGACTGATTTCCCCAAATATGTGGCTGAAGCAACCATGTTGAGATCAGGCAGAAACTCAGAACTGTAGAACAACAACTGCGACTTGATAGGAACTCTGAGAAAACTAGCGACCTCCTCCAAAGTAGGGACCAAAATATAATCTGGGAACGTGAAACACCTCAATGGAGGGTCATAGAACTGCAACAATGTAAAGAGAGCATCATGTTGATCTTTGGAGAGAACCGTAACGAAACTTAGAATCAAACCATAATTCTTCCAGAATCCTTCTAGAGAATCGTGATCCATTAACTTCATCAGCTGTTGAATGAGCTCCAAACACACCACAGGAAACTTGTAGGTGACGTGTCTCTTTCTGCCAATATCCATCTTAAGAGAACCAGAAAACCCCGACCGGAATCAAGAGGAAGATATAAACCCCTAGTAATAGATAAACATGTATTAAATCATATGAATGCAATATGGTGTGAATGCAATGCAATGGCATGTCAATCAGGATTGCTGTATCTGCTTGAACATCTGTCAGGTTGCATTGTCTGAAGAGAAACCCACTACGAAATCAAAACTCTGCTTCAAAAAACCGGGTTGGTTGGAGGTTAAGGTTTCCTGAATTTAGCCCGCCCCTCACTGGTAGGTTCTAAGGACAGAAGTTCGTCCGCTTCATCCCTTTAGTCGAGAATAATACGTTTACCACTGAAGGTTTGACATTATTACGGGATAAAAGACCTCCACTGACTCCCCTCAACAGGACATCCTAATAGCAAGTTCCCAACCTCGGGGTCCTCGGATTGAGCAGCGAGAATGGGCCCACTAAAGCTAACATAAACGCGTCTCGGAGGAAAGGCCTCGACTGAGTTCTCGGGAAATGGTCACCAGAGTCGACGATTTCTAAAGGAATATTTGTCGTTATGGAACACCCATAGGACAGAATGCATCCAAAAGAAACCTCGTCTGAAATGTGGGTCTTCATGAACGACTTAACGTAGCTACATGCCACGCAAGCCTCATGACTATCCACTCTAAAACCTGTGTGTACGCTCAAGCCTGGGTAGTGGGCTTATCTCATAGGACATCCCACCCCAACAAACAAACAACCCAACAGAACAAATAGACACAACAATGATATGTACACAAGTGCTGAAAAATAAATAACTGTACAAAAGCATGAACACGCAATAAACAAACAACCTACAAAAGCTAGGAGGGACTCGCTTAGGGAAACAGATTCCCCAGCAGAGTCGCCAGCTGTCGCAACCTGCGAAAAAATCAACCGGCGAAAGAAAAGACAGAAGAGTCGCCACCGTGCGTTATTTATCCCAAAGAAGGGAAAGGAAACGCTCGAAGTAAACCTGGAAAAAAAGGAAAGGACAAGACAGGGTCTCGCAACCAAATCTTGGGTTCGGGAGTCGATTATGCGAAGGGAAGGTATCAACACCCCTACGCATCCGTAGTACTCTACGGGATCCACTTTTGTTGTTCTTGTCTAAAGGGTGTGGGTTTATCTAATGTACTATTTACTAAAAAGGGGTCAAAAGAAAATGACTCGCACGGATGTCGCATCCACTGCATACGTATCTCATCTGAATATGAGAATCAGAGTCTTCGTAGCTCGGCTGCCTATGGGTTAGGGGGAAGTGTGCTCGGTAAGACATCGCGTTTTATGCCTACGTATCTCATCTGGAATGAGAATCAGAGCAAAACTTAGTTCGGCTAACTACGGGGTTAAGGGTTTTGGGCGGACGATGTTACTACACAATCTACCGGATGCTCGACCTTTGGAGACTTACTCGCCTGTAGTAGAAGGAGTTAACGTGTTTTTTAGGAGAAGAAAAAATCAATGAGTTGCTAGTGTTTTAGGGATGCTCATGCAAAAAGGAAGTCCTAGACGAAGGAACAATGCTACCTTAATTGACATGCAAACGAGAGACTGTACGAAGCCTAGCAATCCTATGGGGAGACGATCACACCACACAAAATATGTATCATAAAGTAAAATACCACCAAGGGGCTCAAACATTGCCTCCTATCGAGGTCTTCCACCTAAGAAAGCGGTAAAATACGGGAAAGAGGTAAAAGTACCACACAGATAAAGATCTGAAGTAACAACAGCTAAAGGAGCGAGAAACCCGGAGATCCCTCCAGCTAGACCATCAAAGAAAGCGAGTCAGTACAGGTAATCGGAATAAACCTCCAGGGGGTATCCCAAAAATAAAGTGGAATACCACGCAAGCCATCTCTTTTGAGGTCATGTGAGCTCTCACAAAAAAAACTCAACAAACAGGTTAGGAAGCAATGCATGGATGCAATAGAAAACATGTCACAAAAGAACACAAAACAGATTAGAGCAAACAGAAAAAAAACAACAACTACTGTCGCGATCGCTACTGCATCGCCTAGCGAAAGGTTAGCGAAGCTTCGCTACAGGCTGGCCTAGCGAAGGTGCTAGCGAAGGCCTACGGGTTTTGGGTTCTTCATTGATAACAGTCCGATCTCGGCAACCCAAACCCTATGGTACACATTAGAAACGAAACAATTAAAACATTCAAGGCATTGAATTATAGATTCATACACATCTAACCCGTGGGCAAAACCTCATGATAATACTTCACACATTTAGAGTATTCAAATTAACAGGGTAAAGTAATAAGGCAAACCTGATTGGAGAGATTGAATGCAATTAGATTGCACCGGGGTTTGCAGAACAACCTCGGGGTTCGTATGAGGTAGAACTGGTTCTTTGCCGACGAGTTTCCTTCAGGGTTCGGAGGTTGCTCTGAACTTTGTTAGCTTCCTCTCTGGCTTTGTTAGGTTAGGTTTCAGATCAGGTTAACTCGGGTCTTTTCAGGTCAGGTTTTCACAGGTTCCCTTTTGGGAGTTGAGAGTCTAGTATATATAGCCAAATTTTGTGGCTTTGGGCTCAAATGAGGGCAACTCAAGCCCAAGATTTTCTGTTATTTTTCTCAAACGCGTGAGCTTCGCCTAGCGAAGGATCTGCTCGCTTAGCGAGCATGACAGTTCAGTTCGCTTAGCGAACCATGTTGCTCGCCTAGCGAGCATGACAGCTCAGGCTCTGTTTTTCCAAACTTGGTAACATGTGTCCTGGACCTTTGTTCCTTTAAGGTTAATGCTTTGAATGATGAATAGACTTCATTTGAACGTGTTGGAAGTAACCCAAGTCATTCCCTTGTGTTGACTGATCACCCAGATAGGACCCACAAAATGTCTTGGATGGTATTCAGGCTTCTTGGAGCTAATTCTGATTGACATGATGAAATGCAATATGAAATGCAAAATGACCTAAAAGTGAATGCATGAACGAGGAGGGAAAATTTTGAGGTGCTACAGGGATAAATAACGCACGGTGGCGACTCTTCTGTCATTTTCTTTCTTTTTTTGCCGGTTGTTTCGTTTCGCATTTAGGTTGCGACAGCTGGCGACTCCACTGGGAACATGGTCTCCCTAAGCGAGTCCCTCCTAGCTTTTGTAGGTTTCTTGTTGGTTGGGTGTTTATTTCTTTTGTACAGTTATTTATTTACCTGCTTTACCTTATTGCATTCATGTAAATATGTCTGTTGTATCTGTGGGTTCTGTTGGGTTGTTTGTTTATTGGGGTGGGATGTTCTATGAGGTAAGCCCACTACCCAGGCTTGAGCGTACACACAGGTTTTAGAGTGGATAGTCATGAGGCTTGCGTAGTATGTTGCTACGTTAAGTCGTTCATGAAGACCCACATCCAGATGAGGTTTCTTTTGGATATATTCTGTCCTACGGGTGTTCCGTAACGACATGATGTTCCTTTAGAAATCGTCGACTCTGGTGACCACTTCCCGAGAACTCAGTCGAGGCCTCTCCTCTGAGACGCGTTTATGTTAGCTCTGGTGGGCGCATTCTCGCTGCTCAATCCGAGGACCCCGAGACTGGGAACTTGCTTTAGGATATCCTGTTGAGGGGAGTCAGTGGAGGTCTTTTATCCCGTAATAATGCCAAACCTTCAGTGGTAAACGTATTATTCTCGACTGAAGGGCAAGAAGCTGACAAACTTCTGTTCTTAGAACCTACTAGTGAGGGTCAGGCTAAATTCAGGAAACCTTAACCTCCAACCAACCCGGTTTTCTGGAGCAGAGTTTTGATCTTGTATTATATTCTTCAGTGGGTTTTCTCTTCGGACAGTGCAACCTGACAGATGTTCAAGCGGATCCAGCAATCCTGATTCCCATGTCACTGCATTGCATCACATCATTTTGCATTCATTTTGCATTGCATCACATCACTTTGCATTCGTTTTGCATTGCATCACATCATTTTGAGGCGGTTCAGATCAAGGATGCAGCTCCGGTGGAAGAGGTTAAAGCAGGTGTTTCCATTTTGTCCTTCAAGCAGGCACATGCCTTGGTGGATTCAGGTGTTACTCCCGGTTGGGGACGTTTGTTGGAGTTACCAATGAAAGAAGACAAGTTCAGGATTGGATATCAGCCAACCCTGACTTCTACAACTTCAGCGCCTCAGACTCGACAGGGGCCGGTTACTTTCTCGAGCGTTGGCATCATTCAGTATTGCCAGGTCTCTACGATCAACGATGAAGATGGGGATAGTGATTACGACATCGATAACTGGGTGCGTCCGAGGATCCCGGGTGAAGTCATCAACAATTGATCTTCTGAGGAGATTGTCCATGTCACTTTTTTGGAGGAGTAATTTTTCTTGTTTATTCATGCATGTCTAAGTCTTACGTTCCGCCCAGGGCGTAATGACTCATTGTAGGGCTCATCTATGTGAATACCTGCATTTTTATCATAAATAAAGGACGTCTTTTTGCATTCAAAATTTTGTTCACTGTTTTTCTATTTTTGTAGTTTTAAAAAAAAACAAAAATCAAAAAATATTTGGCAATGTTTTGTTTAGTTTTCACTTTTTTCACACTTATATGTGTCGCAACGCGAAAAACAACCGGCGGAAAATACAGAGCCGCCACCGACGCTATTCATCCTATGACGGAAAGGGAGCGCATGACTAACCTAAGAAAGGGAAAGGAACGGTCTTACGACCAGAGATTACAAGGTACGGGAGTCGGTTACGCAAGGGGAAGGTGTTAGCACCCCTCACGTCCGTCGTACTCGACGGGATCCACGCTCAAAAGATAGCTCAAAGGAAAAGAAAGGGTTGCTGCTAAACTGCTCAAAGAAATAGCACAAACTGGAACAATAAACAGGTAGGGAAGAGAAAGAAAATGGAGGAAGTGGACTCGGCAGGATGTCGCATCCTGGGCCTACGTAGTTTGTCAGAAACAAACATCAAAGTCAACGTAGTTCGGGAAAAGGGAGACATGCTCGCTAAGACATCGCATCTTATGCCTACGTATCTTCTCTATTCAGAGGAGAATACGAGCACTCGTAGCTCGGCTAACGCACGCTGAAACAAGACACCAAAAAGGGACGCTGAGACGTTGAAAGAACACTCAAAAGGAAATAGAATGCCAATACATGGACTTACACCCGAATCCCAACAACAACAAACAATAGGAAACAAAATGCCAATACATGGACTTATACCCGACTCCCTACAATTACAAACGCTAACCAGCGAACACCAAAGAAAAAGGTTATCAGAACGAAAACACCCAAAGGGAAACAGAATGCCAATGCATGGACTTACACCCGACTCCCTACAATAACAAACGCTAACCAGCGAACACCAAAGATGAACCCTAAATGATAACAATCATCACGAATGAACCCCAAGTGAACCCCAATATGAACCCCAAGTAACAACCATCATCACAAATGAACCCCGAAGATGAACCCCAATATGAACCTTAAGTGAGTAACAATCATCACAAATGAACCCCAAGCAATAACAGGAGAAATCCCTCCAAAGTATGAACATACCACACACGCCCACACTGGACAAATAAGTACTCACACCAAAACAAAGAAGAGGGTGAACACACACAAAACAAAGAAAAGGATGAACAAACAGAGACTCAACAAAAAAGGGTGACAAACACACGAAACAAAACAGCAAAAAAGAAAAAGGGTGCCCGGAGAGATTGCTCACAACCTCCTGCCTACGTATCTCATCTAGTATAAGAATCAGGGCGACGTAGTTCCCCTTAACAGGGGTAAAAGACTCTCCTAACCAGAGACTAGGGAAACAACAAACTAATAGGGAGACTGAAACTCGAGCCTAATAGTTGTCATGCAATCAACATCCCTAAGTTGAGGTCTCTAACAAGAACTTAACTCACACAGGAAGCGAGTCAACTCAAGTCTAAACCCTACATACGTTCAACTCCCTCAGAAGTCAATCGTACGACTCCTACAGAAAAGGAGATGAGAAGAGGGAAGCAAATAACCACACCAACACAAGTGAACGAGCATCACACACTATATCCATACAAGAGTCTCAAACAATGGGTGGGCTTTAGTCAAGAGGGGTCATATCAACCTCGACAAACAAGCCAAACTGTAATGGGTAATCTGTAGCTCTTAACCACTAACATTGAACGTTAGGGTGAAGTTGATCAAAGTTTAAATGAGGATGAGACCTCATGCTCTTAACCCTAGCCAGGGTGAGCTCATGACACAGAAAGCGTGGGGATCCAGAAAGTGGGATCCTTTTCCACTTGACAGACTCTGGACAAAGATCTGGGGCACATGTTCAGAAGCATCAGCACGTAGTGCGAGCACAAAGAACGACACACTGAATAACAGGGGATTGGCTACTAATCCCTTTTATCCGTCAATTGCCTCTTCTCTTGGAGGTCTTATCAAATAACACATGCCTCTTCTTGGAGGTCTTTGTGCACAATTGTAAACAAACACAAACAGAGTCTCTGAAGGAGGACTTGCCAGCAAAATGCCTGCCAAAAAGGTGACAGGACTTCAGACTACATGAAGTAAGAAGTTAACTACCTGAGTGGTGTGTCAACCACAATCCAATGCTCAAGCAAGAGCTAAAACAAGCAAGAAACTAAGGTACCTGTACAAAGACTAAATAGTTAGTACTTCAGTCATAAAACTAGAAGACACGCAGTGAAACCCTCCAACAGTTATACAATTCAATGCATAATGCTCAAGCACTCAAATGAACTCATGAGCTCACCACATCACTTAAAACCCTACAAAACAAACATAAGTCAGAACTCAATTCATTTTGTATCTCACAAAGTGAGAACAAACCCAACCATCAATGATGAGTATCCACCTGAAACAAGAGACAAAGTTAGTTTATGTACAAGACTCAAAACCTAACCAAATGACCAAACCAGGACCCATCCTTTTGCACATTACACCTTCAAACACTCCCCACAATGTCCTCAAAAGTACCAACGTCAAATCCATAACCAAGTGCCTCACCTGGCCTATGTAATGTGATGACCAAAAATATGCACAAAAATGAACTTCCAACTTAGAAATTTCATATCAAATCAGAAATGCATGCAATGACTTTGGGATTTTTTGTCTAATTTCCTCATGCCATGAATGTTCAATATGCAAAAGATCAAGTCCAGAATGATGCAAATGCTATGGGAACAAAAATGCACCAATTCAATGTCAAAAATGTGACACAAATTGTCACATTTTTCTCTATGTGTCAAAAATGATGATAACATGTGAGAAAAAATCCAAACTAGTGACCAATAATTCATGTCATGTATTAATGTCATGTATGCAAAAAATTCGATCAAAAAGCTCAAAAATGAGGATTTCACAATGCATTGAATGCACTAGATCAATTTGGCACAATGTTGATTCAAAAATTCACACATAAAAATCCAGACATCAACAATCATTGAATTCAGCACCATAAAAAAGTAGACATCAATACAAAACTATGAAAAAAAATTGGGGCTCATTTGAACAATTTTTGGATTTTTTATGATTTAAAAAAAATGACCAAAACAAATGAAATATAAAATGAAAATGGAGGGAAACAGAATTATTTGAAATAAACTCAGAAAATCATCAGCCCTCAGATCTGGCGCGCGCTTGAATCAACGGTTCACATTCAAACAGATGAAACGCTGTGTTTCATTAAACCAGTCAGCACGCACAGTCAGCGTTCCAAACACGCGTGGCTTCATTCAAAGCATTCGTATCCAATCGATCTCCCACGCATGCAGCCACGTAACACACACTCAGCAAAACCCTAAGATTACACAGACACCGGAGCTACAGCTCCGGTCGTCTTCTCCGGCGAGCCCCACGGTGGCGCCTCTCAAATTTTTCCAGAATTTTACCAAACCTACACCATTCCACTCGTTTTCCAACGCTGAATCCAAATATCACCTTGGTTTATCCTGATTCTACCTAGGTTTTGCAAATCGAAGAGAGAAAGTTTCTAGATCTAAACTTCCAGTCAACATAATATCTTCAATTCTCACTCAATTTCAATTCTAAACACATATCCATGACCTACTCAACAAGATCTACAGTTCTATGACCTAAAAACAACAAAAGGAGAGGATGAAATTTGATCACCTGGAAATGAAGCTTTCTGAAAACGCGATCCTACAAGCTTAGCTGCTCCAGATCCACTCCTATGCACTTCCTTTGAAGCTTTATGCAAGAAGAAACGGTTGAAACCTCTTGAACATGCCTCAATTTCCTAATTCCATTGCCATGAGAATGCACACAAACTGCTCAAAATCTTGATGAATTGCACCAAACAAATAATGATTCTTGATCAGTGAAGGATGAGGATCAAAAATATGCAAGAATCTTTGAGGTTTATGTGGAGAAAAATGCAAATTGAAGAGAGAAATTTGAGAGAGTTTCTTCAATTCTGATCTGAAATGGTGGTTATGGCAGTTAGGATTAGGGTTTGGCTATTTATATCCCTTGCTAATGACACTGATAATCATCTTTTCCATTTACTAATCATGACTAGTGAGATATGAAGCAATTTGCAAAAATGCAAAATGAGCTCATGTGCCCATAATACACGTGTTCAGCTCCATGCAATGACTTTAATCTACTCAAGAACAACCAAGGGTCATGATTTGAAGATTATTTAGCTTACATCTCAAGCCAAGAATGAATGGTGGAGATTTGCTTCAATTCACACATGTGTGAAATAAGGAATATACAAACCCCTCCCATGCATGGCAAAAGCTTATTTTCACTCAAATATGGTCTATGAAGCATGCTGAATTGAAGCCTTGCCTTGACTCTTTGTGAATTATGATTTGTAGCATGATATTATCCTTTGACAAATGAGAAATAATGTGACTTTTGACCATGATTCCTTTGCACAATTGAGTCAAATGATGTCATTTTGAGATGCCTTAACCATGAGAAGCACTTTGCAAAAAGAATGAACCAATTTGAAGCATTATATCAAAAGTTATGCCATTTTGAATTTCCATGCACACCTCGTGATCAAATGACCATAACTCCTCAACCATCCATCATATGGACATGAATTAGGACTTTTTAGAAAGGGGAGACAAGGATCTACAACTTTCATTTTCATAAAAAATACGTTTAAAAGTTCTTTGATATTGACAAGTCAAGTTGAAAGTGGACGAAAAACTTGCCAAATTTGGAAACTTTGAACTATAGGTCACTTTCCATTTTTAGTAACTTTTGCCATGACCTTTGAATATCCAAGGTGGATGTTTAGAATGAAGAATAGACCCCATTTGAACATGATTGAGGTGTCTCAACTCATTTCCCCACCTCATAGCCCTTAGTTGACAGCACAGTTGACTTTTTGGTCCTCAGATGACCTTGAAATGTCTTGATGATGATAGAACCATGATGATGGTGATATATCCTTGCAGATAAGATGATGCTCATGACCTTTGAAGAATCAAGAAAACCTCATTGAAGCCCATACCCTCAGATGGTTGATAATCAATTCATAGAGACCCTCAGGCTTGAATCATGTAACTTCTCCATCTTTTGAAAAGACTTTGGAGGATGACCTTCTTATTTTCATATGAGATGCAAAATGCAATGTCTAATGCTCTAAAATATGAAATGCAATGTGTCAAACTAGTCTCAAGAAGAGGAGGGCAAATTTTGAGGTGTTACAGCCGCCCCTATTCAATCCATTGTGAACCTGTCGATATGAACAACCTCGGCTCTTCAGATGATCAGGGTGAAGAGTGGTTGAATACAATAAAAGCCTGAAAATTTGCACTGGAGTGAAGTGAAGTAACAATGCCTGTCAGAATCGGCAAAGAGGTGGTCTTGAAAGAAGAATTCGTCTGGTACGGTGAGAGTCGGTCTGAATACCGAAAAGAACGTTAGCCTGGATACCAGAATAAATGGTAACACAGAAATAACCATGGCCTGAATGCCGCTCATCAGTCTGAATACTGGAAATGACTTCGATCTGAGCATCGGACGATATGAGATTATTAATATCGGTCTGAACACCGAGAGACTGGCCTGAATGCCACTTCGGTCTGAATACCAAGAAAACTGGCCTGAATGCCACAAGTTGCTTCGACCTGAATGTCGGAAACTTCTTCGATCTGAACATCGGAAAACTGGCCTGAGTGCCACTTCGGTCTGAATACCGGAAACCTGGCCTGAATGCCACAAGTTGCATCGACCTGAACGTCGGAAACTTCTTCGATCTGGACATCGGAAAATTGGCCGGAATGCCACTTCGGTCTGAATACCGGAAACCTGGCCTGAATGCCACAAGTTGCATCGACCTGAATGTCGGAAACTTCTTCGATCTGAACATCGGAAAATTGGCTTGAGTACCACTTCGGTCTGAATACCGGAAACCTGGCCTGAATGCCACAAGTTTCATCGACCTGAACGTCGGAAACTTCTTCGATCTGAACATCGGAAAACTGGCCTGAATGCCACTTCGGTCTGAATACCGGAAAGCTGGCCTGAATGCCACAAGTTGCATCGACCTGAATGTCGGAAACTTCTTCGATCTGATCATCGGAAAATTGGCCTGAATGCCACTTCGGTCTGAATACCGGAAAGCTGGCCTGAATGCCACAAGTTGCATCGACCTGAATGTCAGAAACTTCTTCGATCTGATCATCAGAAAATCTGGCCTGAATGCCACTTCGGTCTGAATACCGGAAAGCTGGCCTGAATGCCACAAGTTGCATCGACCTGAATGTCGGAAACTTCTTCGATCTGAACATCGGAAAATTGTCCTGAACGCCACTTCGGTCTGAATACCGGAAAGCTGACCTGAATGCCACAAGTTGCATCGACCTGAATGTCGGAAACTTCTTCGATCTGAACATCGGAAAATTGGCCTGAACGCCACTTCGGACTGAATACCGAAAACCTGGCCTGAATGCCACAAGTTGCATCGACCTGAATGTCGGAAACTTCTTCGATCTAAATATCGGAAAATTGGCCTGAATGCCACAAGTTGCATCGACCTGAATGTCGGAAACTTCTTCGATCTAAACATCGGAAAAACTAGCCTGAATGCAACTTTGGTCTGAATACCGGAAAGCTGGCCTGAATGCCACAAGTTGCGTCGACCTGAATGTCGGAAACTTCTTCGATCTGATCATCGGAAAATTGTCCTGAATGCCACTTCGGTTTGAATACCGGAAAGCTGGCCTGAATGCCACAAGTTGCATCGACCTGAATGTCAGAAACTTCTTCGATCTGATCATCAGAAAATCTGGCCTGAATGCCACTTCGGTTTGAATACCGGAAAACTGGCCTGAATGCCACAAGTTGGATCGACCTGAATGTCGGAAACTTCTTCGATCTGAACATCGGAAAATTGGCCTGAACGCCACTTCGGTCTGAATACCGGAAAGCTGGCCTGAATGCCACAAGTTGCATCGACCTGAATGTCGGAAACTTCTTCGATCTGAACATCGGAAAATTGGCCTGAACGCCACTTCGGACTGAATACCGGAAACCTGGCCTGAATGCCACAAGTTGCATCGACCTGAATGTCAGAAACTTCTTCGATCTGAACATCGGAAAACTGACCTGAATGCCACTTCGGTCTGAATACCGGAAACCTGGCCTGAATGCCACAAGTTGCATCGACCTGAATGTCGGAAACTTCTTCGATCTGAACATCGGAAAAACTGGCCTGAATGCCACTTTGGTCTGAATACCGGAAAGCTGGCCTGAATGCCACAAGTTGCGTCGACCTGAATGTCGGAAACTTCTTCGATCTGATCATCAGAAAATCTGGCCTGAATGCCACTTCGGTTTGAATACCGGAAAGCTGGCCTGAATGCCACAAGTTGCATCGAATTGAATGTCGGAAACTTCTTCGATCTGAACATCGGAAAATTGGCCTGAACGCCACTTCGGTCTGAATACCGGAAAGCTGGCCTGAATGCCACAAGTTGCATTGACCTGAATGTCGGAAACTTCTTCAATCTGAACATCAGAAAATTGGCTTGAACGCCACTTCGGATTGAATACCGGAAACCTGGCCTGAATGCCACAAGTTGCATCGACCTGAATGTCGGAAACTTCTTCGATCTGAACATCGGAAAACTGGCCTGAATGCCACTTCGGTCTGAATACCGGAAACCTGGCCTGAATGCCACAAGTTGCATCGACCTGAATGTCGGAAACTTCTTCGATCTGAACATCGGAAAAACTGGCCTGAATGCCACTTTGGTCTGAATACTGGAAAGCTGACCTGAATGCCCCAAGTTGCGTCGACCTGAATGTCGGAAACTTCTTCGATCTGAACATCGGAAAATCTGGCCTGAATGCCACTTCGGTCTGAATACCAGAAAGTTGGCCTGAATGCCACTTCGGTCTGAATACTGGAAACTTTCATGTCTGTCAGTATCGGCAGAAATAGGGAAAATGATAATTGAGGCGGTGCGCGGGCCAACGACCCCTGCTGGGAATAATAAAGATAAGCCATGAACAGGCTTCCCCTATTCAATCCACCGTGAACCTGTCGATATGAACAGCCTCGGCTTTCAGATGATCAGGGCGAAGAGTGGTTGAATACCAAGAACAAACAAACAACTTGCGCTCCGCTGGGAGTTATTATTATTTTTTTTGCTTTTCCTGAACCCTAAAACTTTTTTTTGATTTTTCCTTGGACCCCTACATAAATATTCTCCTTTCGCGCGGATGATCCTTGATCAACGCATTTGAGCCCCGACAACTTCGTCACTCTTGCTGCCAAACAATGACCCCCGTTCTCCATTTGAACCCCAGTCGCCTGACGATAACTCTCGATCGTCGTTGTGAACCCCATTCTCTAGAAAATGTCCAGCACTTCCTTTTTTCCTGGTGAACCCCAATCTCCGCGCTGATCGTGTAACGTTCTCCAATCTTCATTTCCATCTCCGAACGACGGAATCTCTTCCTCCAATATCGCACTACTGGAGAATACTGTTGATTCAAAATCACGATGCCAAACTCCTCAGAGTAACATCTTCACCAACCAGCTAAACCAACTCTCAAACGGTAACCACGACTCGAGACTAGCTTATGCTTGCAATGCTGATGCATGAGTTTTACAGCGTAATGCTCCATAACCATGGAAATGCTACGCAATTAATTATGCAATATTCTATGCTTCTCTAAATGATGAATGCATAAAAAGTATCCCCCTCAGGGGACGACACGAGCAACTCTGTTGAGGAACTCGATATCGCTCCAATCCCCAACTCTACTTGGAATAACGCCGATGCCGAGGAAAGAGTAACCCTTACTAGGGATGACCTCCACTGAACTCGACCCGCTTGGGGAAAAAAAACTGCCAACGCACACCTCTGCCGGGGAAACAGCAACCTTCAGACCTGCTGGGGAAATAACAATCTCAACCCTGCTAGGGGAAATACGGAATACCTAGCACGGAACACCCATTGACTCGTCGAACCCTGGTATTCATCATCTAACCACAGTGTCAACTTTCCACTTTTGAGAGCTCCCAGACTCATCCAGTCTCTTCTGATTCATCACCTTGTATTCTTGACTTCTCCCTACTTCATGAAGATCGACCTCCTTAGATTCGTGTCAACTTTCCAATTCTTCAGACTTTGAAGAGTCTTCTTGATTAACCCTCTAGGATCGTCGCACTTCTCTCGCCGTCTCTACACCATTCTTCAACTCCTTGTCCCTGATTGGACTTCAAAGGAATCTTTTGTCAAAGAGAAACGCTTCACACCACAATCTGCAAGTGAGTGAAAATAAACCAACAACACCTGCAAAAGAGATCGTTAGATAAAACGTGCCCCAGGCGTGCCAAAATTTCAACACCCAGGTCACTCAACCTTCCAAATAAGATTTCAAGTTTTCAATCCTATAAACATGCATTGGAAGGGACCCCTATGTCTCAAAATGCAAAGATTCTTTATCAAAATAAACCGATGTTTTTGCAATCAAAGCGGTAATGAAAACAAAAACAAAATTATTTGACTGAATATGCATTTTATTGATTGAAAAAGGTGGCTCGTAACTGAGCAGTACACAGGAAGCAATCCCTGAAAAGAGGTAATTGTGCACAAAAGGAAAATCTATCCTAATGGCAATATGAACCCGTGATCTCATCAAGTTCCAACCCGGTTACAACCCATATGTCCTCAAGACTCTCCGCGCTTTCTGCCTTCCGAAACAAGACGCTTTCGACCGATCTCTGCTTTTAGGTTATCCATGTGTCATATCCAAAGTACAAATGACCATGCTAGACGCAGTTTTTCGTTTCACTCCCTCTTTTGCCTGGACCGCCCTTTCGGGTTTTCAGTCCACCGGGATACCCTTTTTTGCCCAAGCCGCCCTTGTGGGGTTTTCGACTTGCCGGGTGTACAGTTTTTTCCTTTTATCCCTAATTTTTGCCCGAACCTTTTCATTTTCTTTTTTTCTGGTTCGCTGGTGTAACACCCTTCTAAAATACCCCAAATATTTAATTAAAAATAATAAACATATAACAATTCAGAGTAATTATGCCATTCAAGGGTGTCACACAATTATTCACACCATTCAACAATATAACGGTCATGCTCTTTTATTAATTCAAAACATAAACATTTGCATAAAACGCAGCGGATAGAGATCTCCTTAATCATGTAAAACATGTAACATTCACATGTAAATTATTCAACAACATAAAACATCCCATCCCGATGTTACATCTATCAGAGTACGACCCACTAAGGAGACTACACTAGACTCCAAGCATTCGCTTCTACTCAACTCATTTCTCGTTACCTGTAAAATAGTTGTAAGGTTGAGTTCCTCAATCAATATAATAAGCATTATAGAATATAATGTCATGTTAAGCAATTTAACACATTAATCACCCTAATCGCAACATACAATCAGTAACAGCACATCAGCTCAATCTCATGCTCAACACCAACATAAAACACAAGTATAATCTCAAATCATACTCCATAACAACACAAACACACGTATAATGTTGGAATACATCCATTCATATCATACGCCATACATACATTATGCAATGAGACTCCACACATGCGGTACCGACTATTCTTGAACATATAGTTCAAGCTCACCGATCCCTCCAGATACGGCTACTAAGCTCACTAGTCCCACTCATTTGAGATCTAATGACTCACTCACTAATTCCTCACCATGGGAATTAGCTACAGCCCCGAAGGCTAGACTATGCACACTAATCATCTAGCATGCAAACATCAACAACAAATCCACAATGATTCACTCACTAATTCCTCACCATGGGAATTAGCTACAGCCCAAAGGCTATGCTATGCACGCTAATCATCTAGCAATGCAGCATCAACAACAATTCACAACGGACATATGCTCACACTCTAAGCCATACAACAGTCCATTCACACATACATGCATAATACATACATTCACATCATTATGCATATCATCATACATCATCAACATATGTATCAACACATCATTATCATGTAAATCAATTAAACACAGTATTAGCACACTCTACTAATACCTATACTGCTCAAAACAGCGGGAAATGATCCCTACTACGTCATACATCAGCTAAGTTACATCACTCAGCCTAAACAACCAAAAACTGCACAACAACAGTTCAGGAAAACCACAAGTCTGCCCATACGCGTATTGCCTATGCCCATACGCGTATGGCGCATTTCCTCGCCCAACCCATACGCGTATCATCTGTCTCATACGTGTATGCTATGCGTACCACTCTCCCATACGCGTACCAACAGAGACAAATCTACGTTCAAAATATCATTTTCCTCACCCATACGCGTAAGGCCTCCTCCATACGCGTACCAGCCATATCATACGCGTATTGCCTAGTGCCATACGCGTATGACCAGAAACCAGAATTTCCAGATCTGCAATGGCTTTCTCTGCTACGAGATCTATCCAATTCAACCTTCCACAGTCCAAATTTTACACACAATCCATTCATCTCATCTAACACGAATTATCCACTTTCGATTTCACAAATTTCTAACGTTTCTACCTCTAATTCCTACGAATTTCTTCAATTTTAATCCAAATTTCGTTCATCCCAAAAGTTCACAAATTCATCATACATCATTCAATCAGAGGCATATCAATGGTTTCTCACTACCCATCACATATTATCCCATAATACCCATTAATCGATGATAAACCCCCCTTACCTGAGTAAATCCGGCAATCTCTGAGCTCCAAGCTTTTCCTTCCTTCAACCTTCGTCCTCTGGCTCTTTGCCCTTTTCCCTTTTCTGCCTCTTTTCCCTTTTCACGTGAAAATAACTCCTTTTTACCAAATGGAACCTTTTTACTGATTTCTACTTTTATTCCAATAATAACAATAAAAATAATCCAATAATAATAATCCCGATAATATTCCAATAATTATTATTCCAATAATAATAATAATTCCAATTATTTAATTAAATTAATAAATATATTATTAACTCAATTTAAATAATTATCTTATTTTATCGGGGTGTTACAACTCTCCCCCACTAAAAGAGTTTTCGTCCTCGAAAACATACCTCAAGCGAATAACTCTGGATAGGACTCTTTCATCTGACTCTCAAGTTCCCAAGTCACATTGCCACCTGCTGGTCCGCCCCAAGCTACCTTTACCAAAGCAATCTCTTTACCCCGCAACTGCTTCAACCCTCGATCCTCAATCCTCATAGGTGATGTTTCAACAGTCAGGTTATCTCTCACTTGGACATCATCTACTTGGACCACATGCGACGGATCATGAATGTACCTCCTCAACTGAGATACATGAAAAACCTCATGCAAATTCGTAAGTGACGGCGGTAAAGCGATACGATAGGCTACCTCCCCTATCCTCTCCAAAATCTGATAAGGACCAATAAATCGAGGTGTCAACTTCTTCGACTTCAAAGCTCGACCAACTCCAGTTATCGGAGTAACACGAAGAAACACATGATCTCCCTCTTGGAACTCAAGTGACTTCCTCCTCTTGTCATGATAACTCTTCTGACGACTCTGAGCAATTCTCATCTTCTCCTGAATCATCTTAATCTTTTCCGTAGTTTGTTGAACAATTTCAGGTCCAACCACAGCACTCTCACCGGACTCATACCAACATAAAGGTGTCCGACATCTCCTACCATACAAAGCTTCAAACGGTGCCATACCAATGATCGAATGAAAACTATTGTTGTAGGTAAACTCAATCAAAGGCAAATAACAATCCCAAGCACCTCCCTTTTCCAAAACACAAGCCCTCAAAAGATCCTCTAGCGACTGAATCGTCCTCTCGGTCTGACCATCAGTCTGCGGATGATATGCAGAACTCAATCTCAGCTTAGTTCCCAAAGCCCTCTGCAAACCTTCCCAGAACTTCGATGTAAATCTAGGATCTCTGTCCGAAACAATACTAGACGGAATACCATGCAAACTTACAATCTTCTCAATATACAACTCGGCCAATCTCTCTAACGGATAATCCATTCTGATCGGAATGAAATGAGCCGATTTTGTCAACCTGTCCACAATCACCCAAATAGCTTCAAAATTCTTATTTGTCCTCGGCAAACCAGACACAAAATCCATACTGATACTATCCCACTTCCACTCTGGAATAGCCAACGGTTGCATTAGCCCAGACGGCTTCTGATGCTCAATCTTTGACTTCTGACAAGTCAAACAGGAATAAACAAAACTCGCAATTTCTTTCTTCATTCCCGGCCACCAAAATAACTTTTTCAAATCATGATACATCTTCGTAGCTCCAGGATGAATACTCAGGCCACTACGATGTCCTTCTTCTAGAATACTCTTCTTAAGTTCGGTAACATCCGGAATACACACCCGATTACTAAATTTCAAAATGCCATTCTCATCAACTCTGAATTCACCGCCTTGACCTTGATTCACTAGAGTCAACTTATCAACCAAAAGCACATCGGATTTCTGACCCTCTCTGATCTCATCCAGAATACCACTCGTTAACTTCAACATTCCCAATTTAACACTATTGTGAGTACTCTCACACACCAAACTCAAGTCTCTAAACTGCTCAATCAAATCTAATTCCTTAACCATTAACATAGACATATGCAATGATTTCCGACTCAATGCATCCGCCACTACGTTTGCTTTACCCGGATGGTAATTCAAACCAAAATCATAATCCTTCAGAAACTCTAACCATCTCCTCTGTCTCATATTCAGCTCTTTCTGGTCAAACAAATACTTTAAACTTTTATGGTCACTGAAAACCTCAAATCTTGACCCGTATAGATAATGCCTCCATAACTTCAGAACAAAAACCACAGCTGCCAACTCTAAATCGTGTGTCGGATAGTTCCTCTCATGAACCCTCAGTTGTCTCGAAGCATAAGCTATAACCTGCTTATTCTGCATCAACACACCACCCAAGCCCAACAATGAAGCATCACAGTAAACCTCAAATGATTCCGACGAACTCGGTAATATCAGAATAGGAGCAGTAGTCAACCTTCTCTTTAACTCTCGGAAACCTTCTTCACATTTTGAGTCCCAAACAAACGCTTGCCCCTTTCTAGTCAACATCGTCAACGGTAACGCCAACTTAGAAAATCCCTCAATGAACTTCCTATAATATCCTGCAAGTCCAAGAAAACTCCTTATCTCAGAAACTGACTTCGGAGCTTCCCACTTAGATACCGCTTCTATCTTAGAAGGATCAACAGCAACACCACCTCTTGAAATCACATGACCAAGAAAACTAACCTCTTCTAACCAAAATTCACACTTAGACAGTTTAGCAAATAACTTCTTTTCTCGTAGAACTCTTAAAACCATTCTCAAATGCTCAGCATGCTCTTCTTCAGATTTCGAATACACTAAAATATCGTCAATAAACACCACAACAAACCGGTCTAGATACGGATGGAAAATCCTATTCATGTATTCCATAAATACTCCAGGCGCATTAGTCACGCCAAAAGGCATTACAGAATACTCATAATGTCCATACCTTGTTCTGAAAGCAGTCTTCTGAATATCCTCAGTTTTCACACGTATCTGATGATACCCAGATCTCAAATCTATCTTGCTGAACACACTCGCACCAACCAATTGATCCATCAAATCATCAATCCTCGGCAAAGGATACCGATTCTTGATAGTCACTTTATTCAATTGCCTGTAGTCCACACACAACCTCATAGTACCTTCTTTCTTCTTAACCAATAACACTGGTGCACCCCACGGTGACACACTCGGACGAATAAATTTCTTATCCAACAGATCTTCCAACTGACTCTTCAATTCAGTTAACTCAACAGCAGACATACGGTACGGAGCCATCGATATCGGCCTAGTACCCAGGTACCAAATCGATCGAGAACTCAACTTCACGCTCTGGCGGTAATTCATTCACTTCTTCAGGAAACACATCAGGAAAATCACATACCACGGCTAGATTACCAATCACCAGTTTATCTTTAGCTTCCAAAGTCGCTAACAGCATAAACAACTCTGCCCCATCTGCTACTTCCTCATTCACCTGCCTTGCAGATAGAAACAAACTCTTTCCTTCCTCAATCTTAGGAAAAATCACAGTCTTATCAAAACAGTTGATATAGACTCGGTTAAACACCAACCAGTTCATACCCAGGATAACATCAACCTGCACAAGTGGAAGACACACTAGGTCCATCCCAAAGTCTCTACCAAAAATACTCAAAGTACAATTTAAACAAACTGAAGTAGTAGTCACTGAACCCTTCGCAGGAGTATCAATCACCATACTCCCATGCATCTCAGATATCTCTAACTTAAGTTTCACAGCACAATCCAAAGATATAAAGGAATGAGTCGCACCTGTGTCAATAATAGCTACAAGAGGAAAGCCATTAATATAACACGTACCTCGGATCAAACGATCATCTGCAGAAGTCTCAGAACCCGATAAAGCAAAGACCTTGCCTCCCGACTGGTTCTCTCTCTTCGGCTTAGGACACTGTGGACTGATATGACCCACCTCTCCACAGTTGAAACAAGTTACAGTCTTCAACCGGCACTCTGCAGCCAAATGACCACCTTTGCCACACTTGAAACACTTCATCTCAGCACTGGTACACTCATGGACACGATGTCCAGCCCGACCACATCTATAACACTTAGCAGGGGCACTAGAGTCTCCCCCACTAGGCCTCTTCATCCCACTCTGTCTCTGAAAACCTTTGCCAGCTGCATACGGTTTTCCACGATCATTCTGATTCTTGCCTTTCCTATCAACCCTTTGCTGATAGCTCTCTGCTCTGGCTTTGGAATCCTGTTCAAAAATCCTGCAACAGTCAACCAAGTCAGAAAACACTCTGATCCGCTGATATCCAATAGCCTGCTTGATCTCGGGACGCAACCCGTTCTCAAACTTCACACATTTCGAAAATTCCCCAGTAGCCTCGTTATAGGGAGTGTAATACTTCGACAGCTCTGTGAACTTAGCAGCATATTCAGTAACCGACCGATTGCCCTGCTTCAATTCCAAGAACTCTATCTCTTTCTTTCCTCTGACATCCTCTGGAAAGTACTTCCTCAGGAATCTCTCTCGGAACACAGCCCAAGTAATCTCAGCATTCCCAACAGCTTCCAATTCAGTGCGGGTAGCAACCCACCAATCGTCCGCTTCCTCTGACAGCATATGCGTACCGAACCTGACCTTCTGGTTTTCGGCACACTCAGTCACTCGGAAGATCCTCTCGATCTCCTTCAACCACTTCTGAGCACCATCTGGATCGTATGCTCCCTTGAACATTGGAGGATTGTTCTTTTGGAACTCACTCAATTGACGAGCAGCTCCCATTCCCACAACATTCGGATTCCCTCCAAGTACTCCAGCTAGCATACCCAGCGCCTCATCAATCGCAGCATCATCTCTACCTCTTCCAGCCATCTCTATTCTGAAAACCCAACAAGCTAAACAATAAGTACTGATAGGGGTACACAACACCTATCCCGTACAGGGAAACAGAATAATTACGACTCGACTCGACCGACTATGCTCTGATACCACTAATGTAACACCCTTCTAAAATACCCCAAATATTTAATTAAAAATAATAAACATATAACAATTCAGAGTAATTATGCCATTCAAGGGTGTCACACAATTATTCACACCATTCAACAATATAACGGTCATGCTCTTTTATTAATTCAAAACATAAACATTTGCATAAAACGCAGCGGATAGAGATCTCCTCAATCATGTAAAACATGTAACATTCACATGTAAATTATTCAACAACATAAAACATCCCATCCCGATGTTACATCTATCAGAGCACGACCCACTAAGGAGACTACACTAGACTCCAAGCATTCGCTTCTACTCAACTCATTTCTCGTTACCTGTAAAATAGTTGTAAGGGTGAGTTCCTCAATCAATATAATAAGCATTATAGAATATAATGTCATGTTAAGCAATTTAACACATTAATCACCCTAATCGCAACATACAATCAGTAACAGCACATCAGCTCAATCTCATGCTCAACACCAACATAAAACACAAGTATAATCTCAAATCATACTCCATAACAACACAAACACACGTATAATATTGGAATACATCCATTCATATCATACGCCATACATACATTATGCAATGAGACTCCACACATGCGGTACCGACTATTCTTGAACATATAGTTCAAGCTCACTGATCCCTCCAGATACGGCTACTAAGCTCACTAGTCCCACTCATTTGAGATCTAATGACTCACTCACTAATTCCTCACCATGGGAATTAGCTACAGCCCCGAAGGCTAGACTATGCACACTAATCATCTAGCATGCAAACATCAACAACAAATCCACAATGATTCACTCACTAATTCCTCACCATGGGAATTAGCTACAGCCCCAAAGGCTATGCTATGCACGCTAATCATCTAGCAATGCAGCATCAACAACAATTCACAACGGACATATGCTCACACTCTAAGCCATACAACAGTCCATTCACACATACATGCATAATACATACATTCACATCATTATGCATACCATCATACATCATCAACATATGTATCAACACATCATCATTAAATCAATTAAACACAAACACAGCACACTCTACTAATACCTATACTGCTCAAAACAGCGGGAAATGATCCCTACTACGTCATACATCAGCTAAGTTACATCACTCAGCCTAAACAACCAAAAACTGCACAACAACAGTTCAGGAAAACCACAAGTCTGCCCATACGCGTATTGCCTATGCCCATACGCGTATGGCGCATTTCCTCGCCCAACCCATACGCGTATCATCTGTCTCATACGCGTATGCTACGCGTACCACTCTCCCATACGCGTACCAACAGAGACAAATCTACGTTCAAAATCATTTTCCTCACCCATACGCGTAAGGCCTCCTCCATACGCGTACCAGCCATATCATACGCGTATTGCCTAGTGCCATACGCGTATGACCAGAAACCAGAATTTCCAGATCTGCAATGGCTTTCTCTGCTACGAGATCTATCCAATTCAACCTTCCACAGTCCAAATTTTACACACAATCCATTCATCTCATCTAACACGAATTATCCACTTTCGATTTCACAAATTTCTAACGTTTCTACCTCTAATTCCTACGAATTTCTTCAATTTTAATCCAAATTTCGTTCATCCCAAAAGTTCACAAATTCATCATACATCATTCAATCAGAGGCATATCAATGGTTTCTCACTACCCATCACATATTATCCCATAATACCCATTAATCGATGATAAACCCCCCTTACCTGAGTAAATCCGGCAATCTCTGAGCTCCAAGCTTTTCCTTCCTTCAACCTTCGTCCTCTGGCTCTTTGCCCTTTTTCCCTTTTCTGCCTCTTTTCCCTTTTCACGTGAAAATAACTCCTTTTTACCAAATGGAACCTTTTTACTGATTTCTACTTTTATTCCAATAATAACAATAAAAATAATCCAATAATAATAATCCCGATAATATTCCAATAATTATTATTCCAATAATAATAATAATTCCAATTATTTAATTAAATTAATAAATATATTATTAACTCAATTTAAATAATTATCTTATTTTATCGGGGTGTTACAGCTGGGATGCCCATTTTTTCCTGGACTATTTTATTCTTTCCGTCCAGCGGGTCTCTTATACGAAGTATTTTTTAACTGCGTCCGCATTCACAGAGGATGGAAAATCCTCACCATCCATGGTCGTCAACAACAAGGCTCCGCCCGAGAAAACCTTCTTGACCAGGAATGGACCCTCATAATTGGGTGTCCACTTGCCCCGACAATCGTTCTGAGGAGGAAGGATCCTTTTCAACACCATATCTCCCACATGGTACACACGAGGTTGCACCTTTCGGTCAAAAGCACGCTTCATTCGCTGCTGGTACAACTGCCCATGACAAAAGGCTTCCAGTCTCTTTTCCTCAATCAGGCTCAACTCTTCATACCGAGTCCTTACCCACTCAGCCTCTTCCAATTTCACATCCCTCAGTGCTCTCAATGACGGAATCTGGACCTCAACTGGTAGCACAACTTCCATCCCATACACAAGCGAGAAAGGCGTTGCCCCAGTAGATGTACGCACTGAGGTTCGATACCCATGCAATGCAAACGGCAACATCTCGTGCCAATCCTTATAGGTCACGACCATTTTTTGCACAATCTTCTTAATATTCTTATTAGCCGCCTCGACCGCCCCATTCATCTTTGGACGATAAGGAGAAGAATTGTGATGCTCGATCTTGAACTCCCGGCACAGTTCTACCATCATCTTGTTGTTGAGATTAGAACCATTATCAGTGATGATTCTTTCGGGAACCCCATATCTGCAAATGATGTCTCTTTTCAGGAACCTGGCCACGACCTGTTTCGTCACGTTTGCATAAGACGCCGCTTCCACCCACTTGGTGAAGTAATCAATAGCCACTAATATGAACCGGTGCCCATTCGAAGCCGTAGGCTCGATCTTTCCGATCATATCAATACTCAAACATAGCAAACGGCCACGGAGACGACATCAAACTCAGCGGATTTGGAGGTACGTGTACCTTGTCAGCATAAATCTGGCATTTATGACATTTCCGCACGAAGTTGAAACACTGAGCCTCCATTGTCATCCAGTAATATCCAGCCCTTAGCAACCTTTTCACCATCGCATTTCCGCTGGCGTGGGTACCAAACGATCCCTCATGCACCTCTTTCATCAATTGGCTTGCTTCTTTGTCATCGACACATCTGAGTAAAACCCAATCAAAATTCCTCTTGTACAAAACCCCATCTTTATTCAGATAGAATGCCATGGCCAACCTCCTCAGAGTCTTTCGGTCCTTCTTAGACGCTCCCTCGGGATACTCTTGGGTCTCCAGATAACGTTTGATGTCATAATACCACGGCTTTTCATCATCAGGCACTATTTCTACAACAAACACATAAGCCGGTCTATCCAGCCGTCCCACCTCAACACTAGGAACTTGATTCCACCATTGCACTTTAATCAAAGCAGCCAGAGTAGCCAAGGCATCTACTAAAGGATTTTCTTCCCTCGGCACATGGTGTAATTCCACCTTGGTGAAGAACGTCAACAATCTCCTCGTATAATCCCGGTATGGAATTATGTGGGATTGATGCGTATGCCATTTCCCGTTACCCTGGTTCACAACCAAAGCTGAATCTCCATAGATAATAAGGTTCTTGATTCGCAAATCAATCGCGTCTTCGACACCCAAGATACAAGCTTCATATTCAGCCAAATTGTCAGTGCATTCAAATGTTAGCCGGGCGGCAAAAGGAATGTGGGATCCCTTCGGCGTAACCAAAACAGCACCAACTCCACTACCATTCACGTTAACGGCCCCATCAAACATCAAAATCCATTCGGACTCAGGGTCAGGCCCCTCCTCTGGGATAGGTTCCTCACAATCTTTCGATTTGAGAAACATGATGTCCTCATCAGGGAACTCAAATTTCATCGGTTGATAATCCTCAATAGGTTGTTGGGCGAGGTAATCAGACAATACACTCCCCTTTATTGCCTTTTGAGAAGTGTACTGGATATCGTACTCAGTCAAGATCATTTGCCATCTCGCAACCCGTCCGGTCAATGTTGGCTTCTCAAATATATACTTGATCGGATCCATCTTGGAAATCAACAAAGTGGTATGATCCAGCATGTACTGTCTCAGTCGGCGAGCAGCCCATGCCAAAGCGCAGCAAGTTTTCTCGAGCAGTGAATATCTTGTTTCATAGTCGGTAAACTTTTTGCTAAGGTAGTAAATTGCATGCTCTTTTCAACCAGACTCGTCATGCTGTCCCAATACACACCCCATAGACCCCTAAAGGACCGTCAAGTACAGGATTAACGGTCACCCCTCCACAAGAGGCATCAGAATCGGAGGCTCTTGCAAATATTCTTTTATTCTTTCAAACGCCGCTTGGCAATCATCATTCCATCTGACCGTTTGATCTTTTCTCAACAACTTGAATATGGGTTCACATATGGTTGTAAGATGAGATATGAACCGTGAAATGTAGTTCAACCTACCTAAGAAACCACGAACCTCTTTTTCTGTTCTCGGTTCAGGCATTTCTTGTATCGCTTTTACTTTAGCAGGATCAACCTCGATTCCTCTTTCACTCACAATAAACCCCAGCAACTTACCAGACCGCACTCCAAAAGTGCACTTATTCGGATTCAACCTCAATTTGAATTGTCTCAACCGGTCAAACAACTTGGCCAAGTCTACCAAATGCCCCTCTTCTGTTTGGGACTTCGCTATCATGTCATCAACATAGCATTGGATCTCATGATGAATCATATCATGAAACAAAGTCACCATAGCTTTTTGATACGTGGCACCGGCGTTCTTGAGACCGAATGGCATCACCTTATAGCAAAAAGTTCCCCATGGTGTGATGAACGTTGTTTTCTCCATATCATCTGGCGACATTTTAATTTGATTATAGCCAGAAGAGCCATCCATGAAGGAAAACACCGAGAATTGAGCTGTATTATCTACCAACACATCGATGTGAGGTAATGGGAAATCATCTTTCGGGCTGGCTCTGTTCAAATCCCGGTAGTCCACACACATCCTCACCTTTCCATCCTTCTTCGGTACTGGCACAATGTTCACGACCCAAGGCGGATAATTAGTGACAGCTAGGAAACCATCATCCAACTGCTTTTGAACCTCCTCTTTAATTTTCATGGCCATCTCAGGTCGAGTTCTGTGCAACTTCTGCTTTACTAGAGGACAATCTTCTCTCGATGGCAACTTGTGCACAACAATATTGGTATCCAACCCTGGAATATCTTGGTAAGACCAGGCGAAGATATCAACATACTCTTTCAACAGTGCTACCATTCTGCTCTTGACATTCATCTCCAAAGCGGCCCCAATTTTTACTTCCTTTCTGACCTCTTCGGTGCCCAGATTAACAATCTCAACTTGCTCCTCGTGCGGTTGAATCACCTTCTCCTCTTGTTTCAACAACCTGGCTAACTCTTCCGATAGTCCACAATCTTCTTCGCCTTCTTCTTCGGCATGATAGATCGGGTTGTCGAAGTCATATAAAGGTGTAACAGGTTTGTCATCAATGAGATCCGGAGAATAATCGCATCTGCATGAATGTTGATTCATGCATTGCTTTTAGAGCCGGAACGAGACAAATTAAAAGGAAGGAAAATGAAAATAAACATTGCCATTTTTATTGTATTATTTTTAAACTGCAAAAATAAATGAAAAACAGGGAACACCGCTTTTAATGTGAAAAACATCTCTTTATTAATGATGCAAATAATGCAAAATGAAACACATGAGGTGGCCCTTACAATGGACCATTACGTTTTGGGCAAAACATATGGCTTTCATGCAAACAGAATTGACAAACAGAAATATTACTCTTCACGCAGAGTGACAGTGATGATCTTTTCGGCCTTCCAGTTCTGGATCTCCATTCCTGGTACGCACGGGTTTATCCACGAGTCAGGCTCGCAGTCACTGTCAGTCTCTTCACCCACGACACAGATGCGACCTGGATCCTCAGCAATTACATTCACCCCCATCTGACCATGCGTCGGCATGGGATTAGCATTAACATTCGGCGATGGTGCAAAATTGATGGCCTTGGAATCCACCAAGTCTTGGACAACATGCTTAAAGGATTTACAACCCTCAATATTGTTCCCGGGAGCACCGGAATGGAACTCGCACTTGACATTCTCATCATAACTGGAAGGCCTCTGATCTGGTCTTAACGGAGCTAACGTCATCAACTGTACCAACCCGAGATCCTTCAACTTCTTCACCAGAAGGGCATACGTCATGGGTGGCCTATAAAACTGGGTTTGTTGCGTCTGGTAAAGTATCTGTGCGGACGAGTTACGTGCAGAGGAATGACTCGGCGTGCGCGAGCAATGATTCCTGAGTCAATCAAACACGTTAGAAACCGACACCTACAAAATAGCGGACAAGTTAATATGATTCATGCATGAATGCAATGTTTATCCGTATGAGGAACATTCTGTCCTTCGATCCTGGCTTCATTGAGACGGATAATAATCCGACAACAACATTCTGACATAAATCATCTGGCTTTGCCGTACAGAACAGAAAGTTATGCTCTAGCAAAGATATCACCCGACCATGTGTGTGTTATGTAAGTGTAGCACGGAAAAGCAAATAAAGCTTTAAGATCAATCACTGAATGATAATAACCATTGCATAACAAAAGTGCACAACACGTGCGAGAGTCATATATCGTATCTGATGCAAATCAACAGTATAATTCTCCAGAATCATAAAGAAATACGAGTAAATGAATTCCGTCAACATGCCTGACGGTAATCCAACACATGATAATAACTGCAATAAAAGTCTAATCTGAAGAAGGTCTCACAGAAGGCTCTGCATCATCGACCATCCTGGTAAACTTCATAGTGAACCTGAGCTCAGTGTTCTCCTGCTGAAGTCTTCCCACCTCTTTCTGATGAATCTTCATCTGACGGAAATAATGGTCCCTCTCAGCAAGATAGTGATCTCTCTCAGCCATAATCTTCGCTTTCTCTTCTTCCTTAACTCTTAGCTTTGCTTCCCACTCTGTGGCAAGGGCTTTGGCTCTAGCTTCCCTCTGAGTCTTCACAAGGACTTGTCTCTTCTTTTCATCTTCAATGACCTTCCAAGCTCTAACCAACTGCTCTTTGGTAAGGTCGTGCTCCTTCGTAGATGACTCTAAAGCTTGTCTAATCTTACAGTAATAGGCGGTGTCTTTCTCAAAACGCTTCACCTCCTGAGCATGTCTCTTAACCTGGTCTTCTGCTTTCCTCTTGACTTCCTGATTAGCCAGTAGAATTCTAGCAATACTCATTTCTATCTCAGTCTTCTCTGCTTGCAGTTGATCTCTTGCCTTCCTCATCTCAAGAAATTCTTCCATGCTGACAGAAGAGCGTGGCTCCTCAATCAACGGATACCAAAGATCGCCCACAGGAAATGGCAGACGAGTGAACTCGACCCTCATTCTGAGCCAATCATCAAATGGAGGAAAAGACCTGTTATTAGCTCTACCACAAGGAATCTTGCCCTTCCTTTGAATGTTGTGCCATGCATCAGACACTTGCCTCAACAATGACTGATTACCCTCAACTGGGAAGTAGAAAGACTCCTGAATCTCAAGCTCGAGGGGAGGACCCTCCATAGCAAATCCCATTTGTCTCTTAAGAAGTGTCGGGTTATAATTAATACACCCTTGAACTCCTATAAGAGGCACATTGGGAAAACTCCCACAGCTGTAAATAAAATCTCGTCCAGCCACATCAATGTGAGTCCAAGCTATGTCCTTGGCTCGCAAACCCATCAACTTGGTTTCCCAATTTACAGTATGGTCAAGAAAGACAAAGGCACCTTTGGAAGGCAAATATCCCATGAACCACTCATATAACAGTTGAGCATAACATCTAACCAATCCTCCATGCCGCTTCTCGTTTCGATTATGGACCGAATAATAAACATCCCCAATCAAGGTAGGAATGGGATTCTTCTGAGCAAACACCCGGATGACATTAATATCCACAAAATTCTTCTGATTAGGGAACAGGATAATTCCATAAATGCTTACAGCAAGCAGAGCACAGACAGTCTCCCAATTACCCAAAACAACATGTTCCTTGGCTTTGGCCTCCAAGAAACTCAGATGAAAACCGGGCAACTTTCCTTTCTCCTTCAAACCTTTCTTAGTCCCTTTCGGGCCCAAATAAAGAGCACGAGAAATCTCAACAACATCAGGTTCTTCCTTAGTAACATAAAAAGGAATCTGGTTTCTGACCCGAATGCCCAGAATACCGGCATAATCCTCCATCAAAGGTCCTAACAAATAGTCTGGGAAGACAAAACATCTCAAACCCGGATCATAAAATTGGAGAAGAGTATAGATGGCACTCTTATCCCCATCTGTGAGCCTGAAAACCATCTTCGTAATACTGCCATAAGCTTCACGGAACATCCTCACATGGTCAGGCGTAATCAATGCTATCATATCCTTCAACACGTTAATCTCTGGATCAAAGAAACTGTAGACAACATCATCTTTTAAGTCGGTCCTCATACCTGGAACAAGGATGTCTCTCAACCAGAATCTCAATCAAGAATGTACCCTGCATATGGATAAACATGAGTTAGATGCGGCTAAATGCAAAATGGGAATGATGCAGATGCATGAATGCAATGCATATTGCCATCCTCCAAGACATCCGAACATCAACTGTACTGGACTTCGGTCTCAGAACTGATCACAACCATCCAAGGGACTAAGTAACCATAAATCCAACTAGGGGAATCCGAAATAAACGGAACCGGAGGATACATCACCATCATCACTGGAAAACCACTGAACGGATAGCAATAAGATCATCTGAACAAGTAACCCCAAATCCAACCCGGGGAATCCGAAATAAACCAAACCCACTCATAAATACCACGGACAGAACTCCGGCGTGTCAGAAATAAATATCCATAAATCCAACTCATAAATAGAACCCAGATCCTGAACCGAACCAAAGTCATCATCAAAGAGTCACCAGCAGAACCTGTACATGTAGGAATCAAACCCCTCCCCTCACGGGTGAATTCTAATAAGGTCATCCTAAGGCGGATAGTCGGTCTCGACAATCGGACAAGATACTCAACGGGTTTGCCCTTTCGGGTGTGCCGTGCAGCTCTCATAAGATCATCTAAACCAAAAATCCAGGAAAGAACGGTCACCGAAGTCAACAGCTCAAAAGAGATAACCCAACCATAGTGGAAACTCCACCAGGAAGAGCTCTCTCAAAAGAACCTCGTCCGACTGTGGTATGTCACGTCACAACAACATGTTGACCTAACATGTGAGGCAACACGAGACCACGCTAATCCTAGGTGTATACTCGGGCTTTGGATTTTAGCCCCACTCAGAACACCCACCCCCAAATCAAAGGAACCACACCTGTCCAGAATCCAACACAGTGATAACATGATGCATGCAAACATATATGCAAATATACATATAATCACAGTATAATAATCACAAATTCAATAAATAAAGCAGTAAAAGCAACCCAAACTACCCTAAAAACTACGCTAGAGAGCGCTAGGATTGACTCGCTTAGGGAAGATGGACCAGCAATAGGTCAACTTCTATCCCCAGCAGAGTCGCCAGCTGTCGCAACGCGAAAAACAACCGGCGGAAAATACAGAGCCGCCACCGACGCTATTCATCCTATGACGGAAAGGGAGCGCAGGACTAACCTAAGAAAGGGAAAGGAACGGTCTTACGACCAGAGATTACAAGGTACAGGAGTCGGTTACGCAAGGGGAAGGTGTTAGCACCCCTCACGTCCGTCGTACTCGACGGGATCCACGCTCAAAAGATAGCTCAAAGGAAAAGAAAGGGTTGCTGCTAAATTGCTCAAAGAAATTGCACAAACTGGAACAATAAACAGGTGGGGAAGAGAAAGAAAACGGAGGAAGTGGACTCGGCAAGATGTCGCATCCTGGGCCTACGTAGTTTGTCAGAAATAAACATCAGAGTCAACGTAGTTCGGGAAAAGGGAGACATGCTCGCTAAGACATCGCATCTTATGCCTACGTATCTTCTCTATTCAGAGGAGAATCAGAGCACTCGTAGCTCGGCTAACGCACGCTGAAACAAGACACCAAAAAGGGACGCTGAGACGTTGAAAGAACACTCAAAAGGAAATAGAATGCCAATACATGGACTTACACCCGACTCCCAACAATAACAAACAATAGGAAACAGAATGCCAATACATGGACTTATACCTGACTCCCAACAATAACAAACGCTAACCAGCGAACACCAAAGAAAAAGGTTATCAGAATGAAAACACCCAAAGGGAAACATAATGGACTTACACCCGACTCCCTACAATAACAAATGCTAACCAGCGAACACCAAAGATGAACCCCAAATGATAACAATCATCACGAATGAACCCCAAAGATGAACCCCAAGTGAACCCCAATATGAACCCCAAGTAACAACCATCATAACAAATGAACCCCGAAGATGAACCCCAATATGAACCCCAAGTGAGTAACAATCATCACAAATGAACCCCAAGCAATAACAGGAGAAATCCCTCCAAAGTATGAACATACCACACACGCCCACGCTGGACAAACAAGTACTCACACCAAAACAAATAAGAGGGTGAACACACACAAAACAAAGAAAAGGATGAACAAACAGAGACTCAACAAAAAAGGGTGACAAACACACGAAACAAAACAGCAAAAAAGAAAAAGGGTACCCGGAGAGATTGCTTACAACCTCCTGCCTACGTATCTCATCTAGTATGAGAATCAGGGCGACCTAGTTCCCCTTAACAGGGGTAAAACACTCTCCTAACCAGAGACCAGGGAAATAATAAACTAATAGGGAGACTGAAACTCGAGCCTAATAGTTGTCATGCAATCAACATCCCTAAGTTGAGGTCTCTAACAAGAATTTAACTCACACAGGAAGCGAGTCAACTCAAGTCTAAACCCTACATACGTTAAACTTCATCAGAAGTCAATTGTACGACTCCTACAGAAAAGGAGATGAGAAGAGGAAAGCAAATAACCACACCAACACAAGTGAACAAGCATCACACATTATATCCATACAAGAGTCTCAAACAATGGGTGGGCTTTAGTCAAGAGGGGTCATATCAACCTCGACAAACAAGCCAAACTATAATGGGTAATTTGTAGCTCTTAACCACTAACATTGAACGTTAGGGTGAAGCTGATCAAAGTTTAAATGAGGATGAGACCTCATGCTCTTAACCCTAGCCAGGGTGAGCTCATGACACAGAAAGCGTGGGGATCCAGAAAGTGGGATCCTTTTCCACTTGACAGACTCTGGACAAAGATCTGGGGCACATGTTCAGAAGCATCAGCACGTAGTGCGAGCACAAAGAACGACACACTGAATAACGGGGGATTGGCTACTAATCCCTTTTATCCGTCAATTGCCTCTTCTCTTGGAGGTCTTATCAAATAACACATGCCTCTTCTTGGAGGTCTTTGGGCACAATTGTAAACAAACACAAACAGAGCCTCTGAAGGAGGACTTGCCAGCAAAATGCCTGCCAAAAAGGTGACAGGACTTCAGACTACATGAAGTAAGAAGCTAACTACCTGAGTGGTGTGTCAACCACAATCCAATGCTCAAGCAAGAGCTAAAGCAAGCAAGCAACTAAGGTACCTGTACAAAGACTAAACAGTTAGTACTTCAGTCATAAAACCAGAAGACAAGCAGTGAAACCCTCCAACAGTTATACAATTCAATGCATAATGCCCAAGCACTCAAATGAACTCATGAGCTCACCACATCACTTAAAACCCTACAAAACAAACATAAGTCAGAACTCAATTCATTTTGTATCTCACAAAGTGAGAACAAATCCAACCATCAATGAGGAGTATCCACCTGAAATAAGAGACAAAGTTAGTTTATGTACAAGACTCAAAACCTAACCAAATGACTAAACCAAGACCCATCCTTTTGCACATTACACCTTCAAACACTCCCCAAAATGTCCTCAAAAGGACCAACATCAAATCCATAACCAAGTGCCTCACCTGGCCTATGTAATGTGATGACCAAAAAATTGCACAAAAATGAACTTCCAACTTAGAAAATTCATATCAAATCAGAAATGCATGCAATGACTTTGGGATTTTTTGTCTAATTTCCTTATGCCATGAATGTTCAATACGTAAAAGATCAAGTCCAGAATGATGCAAATGCTATGGGAACAAAAATGCACCAATTCAATGTCAAAAATGTGACACAAATTGTCACATTTTTCTCTATGTGTCAAAAATGATGATAACATGTGAGAAAAAATCCAAACCAGTGACCAATAATTCATGTCATGTATGCAAAAAATTGGATCAAAAAGCTCAAAAATGAGAATTTCACAATGCATTGAATGCACTAGATCAATTTGGCACACTGTTGATTAAAAAATTCACACATAAAAATCCAGACATCAACAATCATTGAATTCAGCACCATAAAAAAGTAGACATCAATACAAAACTACGAAAAAAATTGGGACTCATTTGGACAATTTTTGGATTTTTTATGATTTAAACAAAATGACCAAAACAAATGAAATATAAAATGAAAATGGAGGGAAATAGAATATTTGAAATAAACTCAGAAAATTATCAGCCCTCAGATCTGGCGCGCGCTTGAATCAACGGTTCACATTCAAACAGATGAAACGCTGCGTTTCATTAAACCAGTCAGCACGCACAGTCAGCGTTCCAAACACGCGTGGCTTCAGTCAAAGCATTCCTATCCAATCGATCTCCCACGCATGCAGCCACATAACACACACTCAGCAAAACCCTAAGATTACACAGACGCCGGAGCTACAGCTCCGGTCGTCTTCTCCGACGAGCACCACGGTGGCGCCTCTCAAATTTTTTCCAAAATTTTACCAAACCTACACCATTCCACTCGTTTTCCAACGCTGAATCCAAATATCACCTTGGTTTATCCTGATTCTACCTAGGTTTTGCAAATCGAAGAGAGAAAGTTTCTAGATCTAAACTTCCAGTCAACATAATATCCTCAATTCTCACTCAATTTCAATTCTAAACACATATCCATGACCTACTCAACAAGATCTACAGTTCTATGACCTAAAAACAACAAAGGAGAGGATGAAATTTAAGTCACCAGGAAATGAAGCTTTCTGAAAACGCGATCCTACAAGCTTAGCTGCTCCAGATCCACTCCTATGCACTTCCGTTGAAGCTTTATGCATGAAGAAACGGTTGAAACCTCTTGAACATGCCTGAATTTCCAAATTCCATTGCCATGAGAATGCACACAAACTGCTCGAAATCTTGATGAATTGTACCAAACAAATGATGATTCTTGATCAGTGAAGGATGAGGATCAAGAAGATGCAAGAATCTTTGAGGTTTATATGGAGAAAAATGCAAATCAAAGAGAGAGAAATTTGAGAGAGTTTCTTCAATTCTGATCTGAAATGGTGGTTATGGCAGTTAGGATTAGGGTTTGGCTATTTATATCCCTTGCTAATGACACTGATAATCATCTTTTTCATTTACTAATCATGATTAGTGAGATATGAAGCAATTTGCAAAAATGAAAAATGAGCTCATGTGGCCATAATACACGTGTTCAGCTCCATGCAATGGCTTTAATCCACTCAAGAACAACCAAGGGTCATGATTTGAAGATTATTTAGCTTACATCTCAAGCCAAGAATGAATGGTGGAGATTTGCTTCAATTTGCACATGTGTGAAATAAGGAATATACAAACCCCTCCCATGTATGGCAAAAGCTTATTTTCACTCAAATATGGTCTATGAAGCATGCTGAATTGAAGCCTTGCCTTGATTCTTTGTGAATTATGATTTGTAGCATGATATTATCCTTTGACAAATGAGAAATAATGTGAATTTTGACCATGATTCCTTTGCACAATTGAGTCAAATGATGTCATTTTGAGATTCCTTGACCATGAGAAGCACTTTGCAAAAAGAATGAACCAATTTGAAGCATTATATCAAAAGTTATGCCATTTTGAATTTCCATGCACACCTCGTGATCAAATGACCATAACTCCTCAACCATCCATCATATGGACATGAATTAGGACTTTTTAGAAAGGGGAGACAAGGATCTACAACTTTCATGTTTAAAAACAATCCGATTGAAACTTCTTTGATATTGACAAGTCAAGTTGAAAGTGGACCAAAAACTTGCCAAATTTGGAAACTTTGAATTATAGGTCACTTTCCATTTTTAGTAACTTTTGCCATGACTTTGAATCTCCAAGGTGGATGTTTAGAATGAAGAAAATAGACCCCATTTGAACATGATTGAGGTGTCTCAACTCATTTCCCCACCTCATAGCCCTCAGTTGACTGCACAGTTGACTTTTTGGTCCTCAGATGACCTTGAAATGTCTTGATGATGATAGAACCATGATGATGGTGATATATCCTTGCAGATAAGATGATGCTCAAGACCTTTTTAAGAATCAAGAAAACCTCATTGAAGCCCATACCCTCAGATGGTTGATAATCAATTCATAGAGACCCTCAGGCTTGAATCATGTAACTTCTCCATCTTTTGAAAAGACTTTGGAGGATGACCTTCTTATTTTCATATGAGATGCAAAATGCAATGCCTAATGCTCTAAAATATGAAATGCAATGTGTCAAACTAGTCTCAAGAAGAGGAGGGCAAATTTTGAGGTGTTACAATAATCACATACCATCACTCATGCAGATGCACATTATCGGATCCTATTGATAACGGTTCTGCTATGGCTCGCTTCGACTTTGAAAATCCAATCTTTCAAGCTGAAGAAGAGGGTGATGAAGTTTGTGAACTCCCTGAAGAACTTGCCAGGCTATTAAAGCAAGAGGAAAGGTCATTCAACCGCATCAAGAGTCTACTGAAGTGATTAATCTTGGCACCGAGGACGTCAAGAAAGAAATCAAGATAGGGGCTGCTTTGGAAGACGATGTGAAGAAGGGGTTGATTGAATTACTGCAAGAGTATGTTGACATCTTCGCTTGGTCTTATCAGGACATGCCCGAGCTTGACACAGACATCGTGGTACACCGTTTGCCTCTCAAAGAGGATTGTCCTCCGGTCAAGCAGAAGCTCAGAAGAACAAGACCAGAGATGGTTGTCAAGATAAAGGAAGAGATGCAAAACCAGTTGGATGCAGGGTTTCTAGCAGTTACAAATTATCCTCCATGGGTTCCAAATATCGTTCCGGTACCTAAGAGGGATGGAAAGGTACGGATGTGTGTCGACTACCGGGATCTGAACAGAGCTAGCCCTAAAGATGATTTCCCATTACCTCACATTGACGTTTTGGTGGATAACACAACTCAGTTCTCGGTATTCTCCTTCATGGATGGCTTTTCTGGCTATAATCAAATCAAGATGGCACCAGAAGACATGGAGAAAACAACTTTCATAACCCCATGGGGCACCTTCTGCTACAAGGTGATGCCGTTTAGTCTGAAAAATGTTGGGGCAACATATCAACGAGCGATGGTGACTCTTTTCCATGATATGATTCATCATGAAATCGAGGTTTATGTTGACGATATGATTGCCAAATCTCAGACAGAAGAAGAACATTTGGTGAATCTGCAGAAACTGTTTGAGCGTTTGAGAAAATTCAAGCTGAGGCTTAATCCGAACAAGTGTACTTTCGGGGTGAGATCTGGAAAACTGTTGGGTTTCTTTGTTAGAGGAAAAGGGATTGAGGTGGATCCTGACAAAGTAAAAGCGATACAGGAAATGCCTGAGCCAAGAACAGAGAAACAAGTCTGTGGTTTCTTAGGGAGGTTGAACTACATTGCAAGGTTCATCTCTCACCTAACAGCCACGTGTGAGCCAATTTTGAAGTTGCTAAGAAAAGATTAGGCTATCAGGTGGAATGAAGATTGTCAAAGGGCTTTTGAAAAGATAAAAGAGTATTTGCAGAATCCCCATATCCTCATGCCTCCAGTCCCAGGGAGACCGCTGATTATGTACTCGACAGTACTAGACAATTCCATGGGTTGTGTTCTCGGTCAGCACGATGAGACAGGTAGGAAAGAGCATGCCATCTACTACCTGAGTAAGAAATTCACAGACTGCGAGTCGAGATACTCAACGCTTGAAAAGACATGTTGTGCACTTGCATGGGCTGCTAAGCGATTGAGACAATATATGCTGACTCACACAACCTTACTGATCTCCAAAATGGATCCAATCAAGTACATATTTGAGAAGCCAACTCTCACCGGAAGGGTTGCTCGTTGGCAAATGGTACTGACAGAGTACGACATCCAGTATACATCCCAGAAAGCCATCAAGGGGAGTATTCTGTCAGACTATCTTGCTCAACAGCCGGTTGAAGACTATGAGCCGATGAAGTTTGATTTTCCAGATGAAGACATCATGTTCCTCAAGATGAAAGATTGTGAAGAGCCAGTTGTTAAGGAGGGACATGATCCGGATGAGAAGTGGACGTTAACGTTTGATGGGGCCGTCAATGCTAGAGGAAGTGGAATTGGTGTTGTCCTTACTACTCCGAAAGGTGCCCACATGGCTTTCACCGCTCGTCTGACTTTTGAGTGCACCAATAATGAAGCTGAGTATGAAGCTTGTATCTTGGGTATTGAGCAAGCTATTGATTTGAGAATCAAGACTCTGGACATCTTCGGAGATTCAGCTTTAGTGATCAATCAAGTGAATGGTGATTGGAACACCCTACAGCCCAATCTGGTCCGTTACAGAGATTACACGAGAAGATTGTTGACTTTCTTCACAATAGTAAAGCTGTATCATATACCTCGTGATGAGAATCAGATGGCAGATGCTCTTGCCACTCTATCCTCCATGATCAACGTGATTCGGTGGAACCACGCTCCCAGGATTGATGTTATGCGCCTCGACAGGGCCGCGTATGTGTTTGCTGCTGAACTGGTAGTTGACAACAAGCCCTGGTATCACGACATCAAGTGCTTTCTGAAGAATCAAGAGTACCCTGCAGGGGCATCCAACAATTATAGAAAGACTTTGAGAAGATTGGCAGGCAGTTTCTTCTTGAACAAAGACGATGTTCTGTATAAGAGGAACTTCGACATGGTTTTGCTCAGATGCGTGGATAGACACGAAGCAGACATGTTAATGTAGGAAGTTCATGAAGGCTCATTTGGTACTCATGTCGGGGGACATGCAATGACTAAGAAATTGTTAAGAGCAGGTTATTACTGGATGACCATGGAATCTGATTGTTTCAAATATGCTCAGAAGTGTCATAAATCCCAGATTTATGCTGATAAGGTACATGTGCCGCCAAATCCTTTGAATGTGATGTCTTCGCCGTGGCCTTTTGCTATATGGGGCATTGATATGATTGGAAAGATTGAGCCGACCACCTCCAATGGGCATCGCTTCATCCTTGTTGCCATCGACTATTTCACCAAGTGGGTCGAAGCAGCATCATTCGCGAATGTCACCAGACATGTAGTTGCCCGATTCATTAAGAAATAAATCATTTGTCGTTATGGGATTCCCGAAAGCATCATTGTTGATAATGGTTCTAATCTCAATAACAAAATGATGAAGGAGTTGTGCCAAAACTTCAACATTCAGCATCACAATTCTTCCCCTTATCGCCCTAAGATGAACGGTGTTGTTGAGGCAGCAAATAAGAACATAAAGAAGATTGTGCAGAAGATGGTCGTCACGTACAGAGATTGACATGAGATGTTACCCTTCGCCTTGCATGGGTACCGTACTTCAGTACGTACATCGACCGGGGCAACCCCTTACTCCCTTGTGTATAGTATGGAAGCAGTCCTACCTGTTGAAGTGGAGATTCCTTCTCTAAGAGTCCTATTGGATGTCAAGTTAGACGAAGCTGAATGGATTCAGACAAGGTTCAATGAGTTGAGTCTTATCGAAGAGAAGCGAATGGAAGCCATTTGTCATGGGCAGTTGTATCAGATTCGGATGAAGAGAGCCTTTGATCGGAGAGTGCATCCTCGATGTTTCCAAGTTGGAGATTTAGTGTTGAAAAGGATCCTTCCTCCTCAAACAGATCACAGGGGCAAGTGGACTCCTAACTATGATGGACCGTATATTGTCACCAAGGTTTTTGATAGTGGAGCCTTAATGCTTGCAACTATGGATGGTGAAAACTTCACTTCCCCTGTGAACTCAGACGCAGTTAAAAAATACTTCGCATAAAATAGACCCGCTGGATAATAAAAAGAATAGTCCAGGCAAAAAATGGGCATCCCGACGAACCAAGAAAATGAAAAGGTTCGGGCAAAAATTAGGGATTAAAAATGAAAAGATTGTACACCCGGAAAGTTGAAAACCTGAAAGGGCAACTTAGGAAAAAATGGGTATCTCGGTGGATTGAAAACCCGAAAGGGCGATCCAGGCAAAAGTTAGGGATTAAGCGAATGACTGCGTTCTGAGTAGTTCTGAATCTCATCCCATGTCGATAACTGGAAACTTTCGAAAGGTAGGAAACATTCCAATCACTCTTTTCAGATAGTCGATCATCTGGAGGATCGTGAAGACGAGCGATTCATAGCAAAATTGGAACCCGATAGAAATCCATTTCACGTTGCCATTAGATTAATTTCTGTTTTTTATCTTTTGTGCGATTACCTCTTTCCAGGGATTGCTTCCTGATGTAAATGCCTATTCAGAGGCCACTCAATCAATAAAATTATGTTATTCAGTACATCTCTGTGTTCATTTTCATTTTACTGTTTTGTGTGCAAAAATGACGTCCGAATTTTTGATAAACATTGCATCATGAAACATAAGAGCTTTACAGGTACGTGCTCAATAAACATTGAAAATTGTTGTAAATTTTAAGTGCTTGGGATCGTCTATTCAGAACAGGTACACTCGGGGCATTTCCTTAAGGTCCCCATCAAATGATCGCGGATGTTTTTCCGTAACAGTTGGAATTTGGTATCTTATCCCTGCAGAGTTGGTCCGAGGGTTGGAATTTTCAATCCCCAGCAGGCTCTCACTATTGTACTTCCCCAAGCATTTGTTTCAGATTATACATTCGCTAGTAGAGTCGACAATGTCTGACTGTATATCCCCAGCGGAGTTGATAGTGACAGACTGTATCTTCCCAGCAGAAGCGGCTGCTCCTCAGAGTTCGATGCCAGATCGATGATCTTGACGCTAGATCCATGGTCTCTTTCCTTGAAGCAGAATCTCGGTACCGTATCGGTGTTTGCTTCCCCAGCTGAGTCATCTCTCTCGCAGATTATGGTTGCTAGAACCAATGTCGCTTTCCTCAACAACAAGTTTTCAGTGCCGTTCTCTCCTCAGTCAGAGCCTCGGTATTTTGTTATTTGCCAGAACACCGTGTGGCGGGTCATTTCCCCACAGAGTTCTTTGTGCTGTGCATCTCCAACAGCCATGCTAGGGTCTAGAAGATGGTGATCATTTCCCCAACAGAATTCCTTGCCTTAGCTTGGCGTTCTCTCTAATCAAGCATTTCGCATCCCTGCATGTAGAATCATATTGCATTGCATCGTCCCAAATTGCGTAGCATTTCCACTTTCATGGAGCATTACGCCATTGAAAAATTCAAACATACGCATGTAAAGCATAAGGCATTCTCGGTATCCCAAGTGATAAACCAGAAGTTGTTTCCAGTACTCAGACTGAAGATTGTTCATGGCTTATCTTTATTATTCCCAGCAGGGGTCGTTGGCCCACGTGCCGCCTCAATTATCAGTTTCCCTATTTCTGCCGATGCTGACAGGTATGAAATTTTCCGGTATTTAGGCTAATTTTCCGATGTTCAGATCGAAGAAGTTTCCGACGTTCAGGTCGATGCAACTTGTGGCGTTCAGGCTAGGTTTCCGGTATTCAGACCAAAGTGGAATTCAGGCCAATTTTCCGATGGTCAGATCGAAGAAGTTTCTGACGTCCAGGTCGACGCAACTTGTGGCGTTCAGGACAGGTTTCCGGTATTCAGACCGAAGTGGCATTCAGGCCAATTTTCCGATGTTCAGATCGAAGAAGTTTCCGACGTGCAGGTAGACGCAACTTGTGGCATTCAGGCCAGTTTTTCGGGTACTCAGACCGAAGTGGCATTCAGGCCAGTCTCTCGGTGTTCAGACCGATATTTATAATCTCATATCTTCCGATGCTCAGATCGAAGTCATTTCCAGTATTCAGACTGATGAGCGGCATTCAGGCCATGGTTATTTCTGTGTTACCATTTATTTTGGTATCCCGGTTAACATTCTTTTTCGGTATTCAGACCGACTCTCACCGTACCAGACGGATTCTTCTTTCAAGACCACCTCTTTGCCGATTCTGACAGGCATTGTTACTTCACTTCACTTCAGTGTAAATTTTCAGGCTTTTATTGTATTCAATCCCTTGATACCTCGAAAGTGCGAAAGCCGCTGCTATCTTCTTTTCGGATCTCCAGTTGATTGAATAGGGGCAGCTGTAGCACCTCAAATTTTCCCCCCTCATTCATGCATTCATTTTTAGGTCATTTAACATTTCATATTGCATTTCATCATGTCAATCAAAATTAGATCCAACAAGCTTGAATATCATCCAAGACACTTTGTGGGTTCTATCTGGGTGATCAGTCAACACAAGGGAATGACTTGAGTTACTTCCAACATGTTCAAATGGGGTCTATTCATCATTTAAAACGCTAATCTTGAAGGAGCAAAAGTCTGTTCCTGAGTTGTCATGCTCGCCAGGCGAGCAGCGTGGTTCGCCTAGCGAGTCTGAACTGTCATGCTCGCTAGGCGAAGCGCACGCGTTTTTTAATAATAAAAAAATATATAACAGCTAAATCTTGGACTTGGACCTCTCTCATTTGAGCCCACCAAGCCACGAAAATCAGGTTATAAATTCTAAAAATTCAGTGGAAAAACGCTAGAAGAGCTAACAGAATTCAGAGCAGCCTCCATAGACACTGAAGGAAAAACTCCTTTGCACAGGATCACCTCTACCAATTCCATATCATATAAACCCTAAGATTGCTTTGCAAACCCAACCGGACAATTCAATTTCATTCGATCTCTCCAATCAGGTTTTCCCTATTTCCATTACTTTATGCTTTCGATTTGAAATTTCTGAATGTATGAGGCATTATGGGTGAATTTGGAAGAGTGGGTATCGTTAGGTTTCACATGTGGGTTTAGATATGCATGAATGTGTAGAACAATGCCTTGAATGTTTGATCACTTAATTTCTGAAATGGGTACCACGGGATTTGGGGTTACTGAAATCGGACTGTTATCGAGGAAGAACCCAGAATCCGCAGCAATTCGCTAGGCGAATCTGCAGCGAAGCTTCGCTAAGCCTTCGCTAAGCGAAGCAGTAGCGATCGTGACAGTAGTTGTTTTTTCTGTTTACTCTCTAATCCGTCTTGTGTTTGTTGGTTTTTCTGTTTCTATTGCATCTGTGCACTGTTTACTTGACGCTGTTGTGGTTATGGTCCTTCTGTTTGGTGCAACTCTTGATTGCACCCCATCTTGTTATTCTAACTTGTTTGTTGAGTTTTTTGTGAGGGCTCACATGACTCTTGAAGAGATAGCTTGCTTGGTATTCCACCTTATTTGTGGGATACCATTTGGAGATTTATTCTGATTACTTTGCTGACTTGCTTTCTTTGATGGTGCTAGCTTGAGAGATCACCGGGTTTCTTGCTTCTTTAGTTGTTATTACTTCGGATTTTTATCCGTGTGGTAGATCTCTTGATCCCTTTATCTTTCCCGCATTTTACCGCTTTCTTAGCTGGAAGACCTCGATAGGAGGCGATGTTTTTTTGTGTGTTTACTTTTGTGCCCAAAGACCTCCAAGAAGAGGCATCAATGCTAAAGACCTCCACGAAGAGGCAATTGACGGATAAAAGGGATTAGTAGTCAATCCCCTGTTATTCAGTGTGTCGTTCTTTATGCTCGCACTACGTGCCGATGCTTCAGAACAAAATCCCAAGATCTTTTGTCCGGTCAGTCAGTGGAGAGGGTTCCACCTTTCTGAATCCCCATTTTTTGTCATGAGCTCACCCTGTCCAAGGTTAAGAGCTATGAGGTTTTATCCTCATTACCCTTTTGATCTGCTCACCCTGACGTTCAGTGTCAGTGGTTAAGAGCCCATTTGATTACCCTTCCATGGCTTATTTGTCGAGGTTGATATGACTCCACTTGACTAAAGCCCTACCCATGTATGTTTGAGCCCCCTTGTTGGCGTGTTTACTTTATGCATGTTTGTTTTGTATGGTGTGATCGTCTCCCCATAGGATTGCTAGGCTTCGTATAGTCTCTCGTTTGCATGTCAATTAAGGTAGCACGGTTCCTTCGTCTAGGACTTCCTTTTTTGCATGAGCATCCTAAAACACAAACAAACTCATTGATTTTTCTTCTCCTAAGAACACGTTAACTCCTTCTACTACAGGCGAGTAAGTCTCCAAAGGTCGATCATCCGGTAGATTGCGTAGTAACGTCGTTCATCTAAAACACACAAAACAAACAAATAGGTCAGTCGAGCTACGAAGACTCTGATTCTCATATTCAAATGAGATACGTATGCAGTGGATGCGACATCCGTGCGAGTCATTTTCTTTTGACCCCTCTTTTAGTAAATAGTACATTAGATAAACCCACACCTTTTAGACAAGAACAACAAGAGTGGATCCCGTAGAGTACTACGGATGCGTAGGGGTGCTAATACCTTCCCTTCGCATAATCGACTCCCGAACCCAAGATTTGGTTGCGAGACCTTGTCTTTTCCTTTCCTTTTTCCAGGTTTACTTCGAGCGTTTCCTTTCCCTCCTTTGGGATAAATAACGCACGGTGGTGACTCTTCTGTCATTTTCTTTCTTTTTTTGCTGGTTGTTTCGTTTCGCATTTAGGTTGCGACAGACCCTAGTGAAGATAAATCTTCCACTAATGACAAACCTAAATCTCCATTTTCTTATCACTACACACATACACAAGCACAACGTTTTGATAATGCTAGAAAACCCAAAGTTTTAAGAAACTCTGGGAAAACTAATCACAAAGGACCCAAAAGATTATGGGTACCAAAGGATAAGATTGTTTATGTTGCAGATATCCTATGCAGCAAAGTTAAGACACCAGTCATGGTACCTGGACTCTGGATGCTCGCGACACATGACGGGAAGAAAGTATATGTTCCAAAGCCTAGAAATTAAAGATGTTGGCTTTGTCGGGTTCAGAGGAAATCAGAAAGGAAGGATCAGAGGCTCCGGAACTATTGGTAATGGAACTCTCCCCTCTATATCTGATGTTCTCTATGTAGAAGGATTAATGCATAATCTGTTATCAATAAGTCAATTAAGTGATAACGGCTATGATGTAATCTTCAATCAAAAAACATGTAAAGAAATTAATCAAAACAATGGAACAATCCTATTCACTGGCAAGAGGAAAAATAATATTTACAAAATAAATCTTTCAGACTTAAAAGAACAAAATGTAAAATGTCTGATGTCTGTTCATGAAGAGAAATGGGTATGGCATAGACGCTTGGGCCACATTAGCATGAGAAAACTATCTCAGCTAAATAAACTCGAGTTAGTCAGAGGTCTACCAAAGCTGAAGTTTTCTTCAGATGCTCTGTGTGAAGCATGTCAGAAAGGAAAATTTTCTAAATCATCTTTTAAAAAGAAAAATATTGTTTCCACCTCTGAGCCTCTAGAATTTCTTCACATTGATCTGTTTGGTCCTGCTAAAACAGCATCAGTCAATGGAAAGAAATATAGACTAGTTATTGTTGATGATTTTATTCGCTGGACATGGGTAAATTTCCTAAAGCATAAGAGTGAGTCTCACTCTGTATTCACTAGATTCTGTTCCAAAGTGCAAAACGAATTTGACTCTAAAATCATCAGAGTCGGAAGTGATCATGGTGGAGAATTTGAAAATAAATTTTTTGAGGAACTATTTGATTCTAATGAAATATACCATGATTTCTCCTGTCCTAGAACTCCACAACAAAATGGAGTTGTAGAAAGGAAGAATAGGACACTCCAAGAGATGGCCAGAACCATGATCAATGAAATAAATGTGGCTAACCACTTTTGGGCTGAAGTAGTAAATACAACGTGTTATATTCAGAATAGAATCTCTATAAGACCTATTCTGGAGAAGACTCCCTATGAACTGTGTAAGGGAAGAAAACCAAACATTTCTTATTTTCATCCTTTTGGATGCTCTTGCTTTATTCTAAATACTAAAGAACATTTGAACAAGTTTGATTCAAAAGCACAAAAAGGTATTATGTTAGGATACTCAGAATGCTCTAAAGGCTACAGAGTATACAACACAGAAACCAAAATTATGAAAGAATCAATTCATGTCATATTTGATGATAAGTTTGACCCTGAAAAGTCAAAGCTAGTTGATAAACTTGCAGATTTGGAGATTACCCTTGCAGGTTCTGACAAAAAGACCAAAGCACTAGAAGCATATGATAAACAAAGTCCAGATGCAACTAAAGTCTCAGCTATCCAGAAGAAATCAAGAAGTCGCCCCAACATCTCTGAAGATTTGATTCTAGGAAACAAGGATGAACCTATCCGAACTAGGTCAACATTCAAGGTACCTGAAGAAATTCCTCTAGGACTAGTATCTCTGATTGAGCCTACTTCCTGTGATGAGGCACTTCAAGACGATGACTGGGTAATAGCCATGCAAGAAGAGCTAGATCAATTCTCAAAGAAGGACATATATGATCTTGTTCCTAAGCCCAAAGGCACTCACATTATTGGAACCAGATGGGTGTTCAGAAACAAGCTAAATGAAAAAGGCGAAGTTGTCAGAAATAAAGCTTGACTGATGGCATTGACTACAACGAAACCTTTGCCCCAGTCGCCAGGTTAGAATCTATTCGCTTACTTGTTTCGTTTGCTGTAAATCATTTAATCAAACTATATCAAATGGATGTCAAGAGTGCATTTCTTAATGGCTATATATCAGAAGAAGTGTATGTCAATCAACCTCCAGGTTTTGAAAACTCAAATTGTCCAGAACATGTTTTTAAACTTAAGAAATCATTATACGGCTTAAAACAAGCTCCTAGAGCTTGGTATGAAAGACTAAACAATTTTCTTCTGGAACATGACTTTAGTAGAGGAAAAGTTGACTCTACACTCTTCTGTAAAAACATTAATAATAACCTCATGATATGCCAGATATATGTTGATGACATTATTTTTGGTTCAGCTAATCCTTCTGTATGTCAAGAATTTTCTGAGCTAATGCAGGCAGAATTTGAAATGAGCTTAATGCAAGAACTAAAGTTCTTTCTAGGAATTCAAATCAATCAAGCTTCAGAATCCACCTATGTTCATCAAAGTAAATACATTAAAGACATTCTGAAGAAATTCGAAATGGCAAAATGCAAACCTGCTAAGACTCCTATGCATCCAACTTGCATTATGGAGAAAGAAGAAGTTAGCCAGAAGGTTTGTCAGAAGCTCTATCGTGGTATGATAGGCTATCTTCTCTATTTGACTACTACACGTCCTGATATTTTGTTTAGTGTATGTCTCTGTGCCAGATTCCAATCAGATCCTAGAGAATCTCATTTAACGGTTGTTAAAAGAATACTCAGGTATCTGAAAGGAACTCCTAACATGGGCCTGATGTATGAGAAAACATCAGAGTATAGACTTTCTGGCTTCTGTGATGCAAATTACGCAGGGGACAGAATGGAACGTAAAAGTACATCTGGGAACTGTCAGCTCTTGGGAAAGAATCTGATATCATGGGCCAGCAAAAGGCAATCAACCATAGCTCTGTCCACTGCAGAAGCATAATATATTTCAGCATCACTATGCACGACTCAGGTGCTCTGGATGAAGAATCAACTATAAGATCTTCAAATATTTGAGAGTAACATTCCTATCTTCTATGACAATACTGCTGCCATCTGTTTAAGTAAGAATCCTATTTTGCATTCCAGAGCTAAGCACATAGAAATAAAACATCATTTCATTAGAGACTATGTTCAGAAAGGGATAGTAACTTTAAAATTCATTGATACAGACCATCAATGGGCTGATATTTTTACCAAACCCCTTGCTGAAGATAGATTCTCTTTTATCTTAAAAAATCTAAACATTCAAAATTGTCCTGAATGAAATGTGCCTCTGAGATAGCAAAATAAGACTCTGAAGTAAACAGCTGGATTCTGCATCTGACTCTGATGCTACTACCAGTTAGAAGTCATATGAGTTAGAAATCTCCAGGAACCAACCCTTTGGTATTCCTGAAGATCAGATAAAGTAACACGTGGTACATCATGCGTCTGACCTTGGAACTTCTAGACAGTTGTCTAGCAGTAATCAAGAAACAGACTTTTGATATCTCCTCGTGCAGTGTGCTGATTTTGGGATTAGACATCATTTATGAGCTGTAATCATTCTCCTCTCTAACGTGTGTACTTGGTTAATGTGGTATTTGTTAAACTCTCACTTATGTGTCGTTTTGCATGCGCCCTAGTTGTGTATTTATACTCTTCACATTTTACAATTGCACACTTTTACACTCACGAACTCACTTAACCCTCTCTCTCAGTTTTCTCCTCTCTCAAAGGCTTTTCTGCAGTTCTTACCCAGTTCTTCAACATTCATCGTCATCTTCAACCTTCTTCATGGATTCTCAACAAAAGTCAGTATACAACTTCTCTCAACAAATGAACTCAAATGAGCAAGCGCCAAGTTCAAGTCAACAAAACCCTGCAACCACCGGCGTCGTTTCCACTCCTATCTATAAAGAACCTCACATTCTTGATCGTGAGCCTCACATTCATCTTGCAACTCCGTTTGACAAGCTGGAAGTTCTTTGTGAAACCTTGGTGGACTTTGACAACATGAAGAGAAATGGCGTCGACCTCACTGATGAACTGAAGAAGAAAGGGTGGGAAAATTATTTTCAACGCTTCTATGGCCCAATGTACACCAATCTGGTGAAGGAGTTCTGGCCATTCGCTGACTCTGATGATCACTACATTATCTCCTACGTTCTAGGAGTCAAGATAGTTATCACAGAGAAATCGATTGCTTCTCTTCTAAACATGGAAAAGACTGGAGGAAGACGCATATACAACATCAACCCTAGGGCAAAGTATCTGTCCTAGGAGATAAACCCTACAATATTCCAACAGAATGCTGAAGGCAAGCATTCCAAGAACAAGGAACTGCATCAGAACCTCCGGGTATGGTTGAAGATTATCTTAGGAACCATCCATCACCGTCCGGCTTCTAACTCCTCAGACTACATCAACACATACCAGAAGTGCATTCTCTACTGCATTCACAATGTTCTGAAGCTCTGCCTACCTGCTTTTCTATTCAAGTATCTCAGAGACTCCGTGAAAGATACCAGAAATAATATGAAGACAAGAAACTACATCCCTTTGGGGAGACTTATATCTGATGTGCTAATTGAGAGTGGCCTCGTGGACCATCTGATTCAGCTCAGACTCATGGAAGACATCATGATTGACACTGGCAGACCCCTGAATGCTCGCAATCTGAAGAGCATGGGAATCATTGATCAATTGAGAGCCAAACCCACACTTGATACCTCCTGGGAAGCACTTAAAGATCAGAGGGAGATTCCAAATGGACTCTACCTATTCTCAAAGATCGACCCTCCAGAGGTAATTGCTTACTATCTAGAGGATATGTACAAGTAAGGAGTGGACATCACTGAATTCCAAGTGGATTGGCTGCTTGAGTTTCCACCAGACTTCCAAAAAAGGACACAGGAGCCCTCTGAGAAGATCAAGCAAGCAAAGAAAGCGAAGCTGGGAGAAACATCTGGATCAAGACCCCCAGTGCCTCTGGTTGGCTCTCCAGGTAAGTCTGTATCTCTCCCTCCCTCTGTAAAGATAAAACCAATTGCTTCTTCTCTCCCTCAAACAAACCCTATATACACAACAGCTAATACTCATCCCTCAACCACCAGATCCTCTAACCTACCATCCTAAAAATTCAACCTTGCCACCGCAACTCTACCTGTTTCAGAAGCAGAAATGCTAAATGAAACCACTTCACCATCTTCATCACCATCTCCATAATCCCCACCTTACTATGACCTCTCATCTGACACCGAACCTTCTGACCCTCACTCTCCCACTCTGGCTCAACTCCAAGACCGTGCTCAGGCTTCTCAAAATCCATCACATTCTAACCCTGAACCTGAAGTCACTTCCCCTCCTCCGAAAAATCCAAACACAACCACTTCTGAACCTCCACCATCAGAACCAACTCACCCTGAACCACAACCCTCATAACCAATCCACTCTGAATCACAACCATAAGAACCACCAAACTCTGAAATACCATAACCCATTACTTCCGCTGACCCAACAACTCCCACACTTAACCTAAGTGCCCCCACCTCACCCTCCCAAGCCTCTGCCAATGAACTAGAAACCATACTTCTAACCCTTGAAGAAGCAATTACGGTTTTTGCAGAGTCTTCAGTTGAAAAGGTCAAGTCTCTGACCATCAACTCTGGTCTCAGTGATGATCCCTCTACTGTAAGGACTCACTGGAACAGAGTAATAAGTCAGATGACCTCTGAAGCCTTCAAGCTGAAAGACCTCTCTGAAAAAGTCCGCAACAACTTCATTAGAGACGTTGAGATCAGACTCCAAGAGTGTCTATCCAGAGAAGCTGAGGAAAGGGCAAGACAGGAAGCTGAAGAGAAAGCGCGCCAAGAAGAACTTCAGAGAATCAGAGAAGCTGAAGCCAAGGCTCTTGCTGATGCTGCTGCTGCTGAAGCTGAGGCAAAAGCCAAAGCCGACACTGAAGAAGCAACGCACTTTGCTATATAGTCTGCTGCCAAAGCCAGAGCTAATGAACTGACTCAGGGGGAGTCCTCCAATGCTGGATTCGTCCCTCTGGTCCTGAAGACTCTCGAAGAGCTGCAGAAAGAACAACAGGTAGTTCGAGCCAGACTAGATCAGCAGGACTCTGTCAGTGTAAACATTCAGAACATGTTGTCTCAGCTGCTCCAGAGGATGCCTCCACCTCCAAACCCTTAGGCACCTAGGATGTTTCTGCTCGTTACTTTCTGATTTGCTTGTTGCTTTCTGTGTTTCGATGTCTATTTCTTGCCTTCTTTCTTTCTGCTTTCTGGCTTATGTAAATGCTTATTTATTAATATCAACTTTTTGCTAAGTCTTTTGCTAAGTATTTTTGATTCTGACAAAAAGGGGGAGAACTAAAACAACTCTGATGAAAACATATCTAATTCCTTTCAAAGCACTGCAAACATTTTCTCTAAATCAATGACTTAATATATGCAGGAAAGTTGCTAAAAGCACCAAACCATGAAAGGTCCGATAAGAACTTCTGAATTATCCAAGATTTATCTCTGGGGGAGCCCACTTAATATCTGATCTAAGAGTTTCTTTAAACGTTTCATCTTTAATCTGAACTGTCTTGTCATCATCAAAAATGGGGAGATTGTAAGAACAAAGTTGGTTCTACAATATCTCTTTAAGATTTTGATGATAACAAAGGATGAAACCAAAAATGATACTCTAACGAGAATTTTCTTAGTGTGCAGGACTCTGAACATTTACGCAGGATTCTGACCAGACATCAGATACAGAATCACATCAGATACAAAATATTAGATGCCACTCAGAAAGGAATACGCCCAGAAGGCTCTGATTCTGATCAATGCAGATACCAACGCAACAGTAAGAAGTCAGAAGCTCCGACAAAAGATTACTGGAATCAGTCTCTGATACTTAAGAAGTCTCTAGCACTGAGAAGCTCTAGTGAAGTCAGACTTAATCAGCCTCCGAAAACAAACTCTGGTATATCAAGACTCTGATGCAGACTCACAAGTCTAGAACGCGTAACGGAAAGGAATCTCATTATGGAAAGGAAGTATTTAAAGAGAGGAATAATGAGGCAGACAAAATGGTTTTAGAAAGAAACAACAGAAGTAATGACATTAACTATTCTTCAATGACCAAGATTCTGTCATCACTCTAACGGTCCTTCACAACGACTATTTAAAGGACGGATTGCTCATCTAGAGAGACGCACCTGAGACACATAGAAATATCATTCACTCTCTCTCTTTTTCACGAGTTACTGCTCTTACCTGAAAAGCTCTTGCTCTCATATTTTTTGTAATACTTGCTTGTTGTTAGAAGCACTTTACATTACAATTTACTTTTGCTTAAACTATTTCCTCAAGTGACTCTGTGCAGTCTGAATACTTGAGAGGGCTAAGAGATTATTCTTTTAGACGATTGGTTGTGTAATCTTTCAAGATTAGTGGATTAAGTCCTTTTTGAAGGCGAAATCACCTTGGCCGGGTGGACTGGAGTAGCTTTGATTCTCAAGCGAACCAGTATAAAATTTTGTGTGTTTTGATTTCTGAAAAAGTTTTTATTTCCAAAACAATTCAAACCCCCCTTTCTTGTTTTTCTCAACCTTCAGAAGTCACAACTATTTGAGGTTGGGCAATAGAAGTTTGGTGTTAATGCATGTTAGAGACATAGTATAATGGAATATGCTCATGAAATATACCACACACAAAAAGAATATGGAAAAGGTGTGGCCTAATCTCATCCATACTCATGACAATTTTTCAATCAACTAGCATTAGGACTTTGAGATGTCATAGGCCAAATGGAATGAATGAATGAAGAAAGGGAATAAGATGAAGTGGGAGGGTAATGTATCAAATCACAAATTGGCCAAAGGAGGACTTTTACCAAATTAATATCATCCATTCATTTTGGGAGATGGAATGTACATTCCATCAATCCCCTAAATCCAATGATATTAATTTGACAAAGTCAAATCAACATTGACCAAATCCCAAAAATAAGAGTCAAACATTAACAAGTCATCACAATTGGTCAACAAATTTATTTGGCATTTATTCAAATTAAAAATACTAAAATATTGCATTTAAATTAAATATGGTTTGTCCAATTCCTAAAATCTCATCAAAACACCAAAGAAATGGCTATGAGATTCATCATAGGTCAAACAAGGTCAAAGGACCTCGGAGACAAAATTTCATAATTTTTGGACATTTAAAAATATTTTTAAACAATTAAAAAAAATGCAAAATCAATTAATTCATGAAAAATATTAATAATGATCCAAAAAATAATTTTAATTCAGAATATGAAATAGAAAAATATTTGAAATGTTTTGGCGAAAGTCCCATATTTTTTGGATCAATATTGAATTTAATATGAATTATTGAAAATAATGCAATTAAAATGAAAATTAAAATATCAGAAAAAACGTGGACCACTTGATCTCCCTCGTTAATTGAGGTGGCAGATCAAGTGGCCAGAAACGCGCTATCCACGATGGACCTGAGTCAGCGCGCTACATAGTTGGTAATCACAATGGACGCGTGAGATTAAAACAAATCAAGAGGATCATGTGGCTGTGAGACATGCCAACGCATGGCCGGAGCTGTAGCTCCGATCTTCTTCTCCGGTGGACCTCACCGGATTGGTCCATCATCAACCATCACCAAAATTAAAAACAAGGACATGATTTCAAAGTAAAAATGGCACTGAGCTCGAATCGGACCTCAATTAACTCTAACTCCAAGTATATTGAGAGATACATGGAGTTGAAATTTGAGGTACATGAACTGAGTTGCTTCGATTTGGCCTCAAAGCAACTCAATCTTCTTGCATACATTGGTAGGATTTCAGACAACCAAAGAATCAATAGAATTGAGCAAGAATTTGAGAGAATCGAAGAGTTCAAAATTTCTAGAAAATACCTTCAATGGAGGTATGGATTCAACTGATCTTGATCTTGCTTGTGCTTGATCTCACTCCACTTGCTTGCAGAAGAAGGATTGGATGCTTACAAGGCTGTGGATTCTTGGAGATTTAAATTTCAAAACAGTAGAAATTCAACCTCAAATTCAAATGAATTTCTCAGGTTTATCCTTTGCAAAGTGAGGGTTTGAGATGGGGGATCAAAGCTGGTGCCAATGTGTGTGAAATTCTAAGCAATTAAGGCTCTATTTATAGCTGAAATCATTGATATTTGCACACTTGAAATCACTTTCCAAATTTGGTCATTGATGATGCATGGGTGTATGGGCGCGCATAGGCCCATAAAACCATTGCCATAAGTCCACAAATGAATGTTGGATAGTCTGAATTTAGCTTGGATTGAAAGGCAAGTGTGCATTTGGATTTGAAGTTTGATCCTCGCCAAGTGATGTCATCATGTTCATGCCATGCACAGCCTATGCATTCCTTGTCCAAAATGAATGAATTTGAGCTCTTTGGAAAGGTGAGATCAAGAGGAACAACTTTCATGTTCAACACGTTTTCATTTGGAGCTTGGAACTTGGAGAAATTTGAGGTGGAAGTTTGGAAATTTTTGACATATCAAAATTTTTCTAAGTGTCAAGCCATATGTCTCAATATTCCACCTTGCTTAACTTTTTACATGAGCTTCAAATGAGAAACATGTCTTCATTAAAGTTGTATCTCTCTCAAGGACATTCAAAATGGTCACCAATTTCATGTCATTTGGATTTGAAATGATAGAGTTATGCATTTTTGAAGTTTGGAAAAATCACTTGATCAATGGTATAGGTCAAAAGTGACCTATAATGTAACCTCATATCACATGCTCAAAAAAGTTGAATTAGCTCCCACTCCAAACATAAAAGTTGAAGTAGACACATTGAATTTTATTGTGCAACTTTGAAATCTTTCATCTCCTAAAAATTGAGCAAGTTATGACCTTGGGAAGTGGACTTTCAAATTAGGGTTTAGACAAAATGACCTATAATGTTTCAAGATAGAAAATGATTTTCCAAGCAAAACTAGCTCTAGGTCTCAACATGAAAGTTGTTTGGAATGTCATTTAGAGTAATGTTTATCTTGGAATCATTTTCATATGGTGAAAATTGTAGGAGATAGGGTCTAGGGAGACCCAGTTTTGATTAGATGAATCCATCTGGCCAACCACCATCAACCAACTTGCTAACTTCCAATTCTCTTGACTTTCTTGGCTCGTGGTGATATCTCCCAAAACAAACCCAATGAAAAGGGGTAAGGAGTATGCCAAGGTATTATCCCAATGCTAATGCTTATGATGGAATTGCATGAGGGATCTTAGGGTCAAACTTGGGGTCTTACACTTACTGCATAAGAAAATGAAAATAACTCAACCAAGACAATTCTTACAAAAATCTAAGTCACTACATTCTTTTAACAACAAATATATCATTAACAAGATAAAAGTCTACAACTAAGTCATCCGATCCAAACAATAAATGGAAGTTATCCAATCCCAACAGTTAAAACTATAAATGAATGTGACTTTACGATTTAAATGAATTGTTACGTTGGAATGTATACATGGTTCATTCCTTATGTTGGATTGCATACATGGTACATTCCCCACAACTAATAATATTGTGCCACGACTCATTCGCCTCACCAACATAAAACAAAATTCAACACAATAATACCCTCATTCAAGAATAGTGGCCCAATATTAGCTCTAATATATTATTAACAAGATAACACCCAACAACTAAAACAATAGTAAAGAGAGTAGAACCAATTTTCAATAGCAGACCCCATGATCATGTAAACACGCTAATTACAATAACATAACATAAAATAATAATATTGATTTATGCGATTACCTTTAGAAGACCTGGAGCAAGAGTTGATGTAGAGGAATATATTTGTGGGCCACTCTCCTTTGGGTCACTATTAGCATCTATATGGGATAATCCTAACAAATCTTTTATTGATTCCATATTAATTTGAGGATTGCAATTTTGCATTAATATCTTAAAAGCATTTTGCAATCTATCAATCTTATCTTCAAAATCGTGCCTTAATGTAGAAACTTCTTCGTTGTGTACTTTTTTCAAAGCATTGATCTCTAACTTTTGCTTTAAGGAAGTTTTAGTTATGTTTCTCCCTTAACAACGTACCCTGCCAGGACGCTCCTTTCCAAAAATAACTTTAAGTGCCTCTATATCACTTCCCTCATTTTCAATTGTTTCTTGAAGTTAAGACTAGCAAAAATTATAATTAAATGTTAAATAATATTATAGATTATGTTTGCTAAATATATTAAGTAAACATAATTTACTGTAACGTTAAATTTTGACATACAATTTTTTTTCAGTTTCTGCATCCATCTCTTTTCCTTTATTTCCTTTCCGAGTTTCAACAAAAATTTCTGATTGAGTGGGCTCTCTCTTCTTTTGCACGCTGCACAATCACAAGAATTCCAAAACAAAACAAATGTCAATTGCAAAAGAAAAAAAAAAGACATTAAGTAAAATGCATAATTACATCCCATTAATTAAAATGCATATTGAAGGAAAGTTACCAATTTTTCACGAATCAAAGAGAAGTTTTTGGAACCCATTCGATGCACCCACTTTAGTTGGGCTCTATTTCTAGCGTTCTTTTCAGTTATTGCCTACATTTAAAGTTGAAAGAATTATTACATTATAAATCTTAATTGAATATATCATAGATAAAAATATGCACAATTCATAAATAACTATTCATTTATGAATCTTACTTGTACATGTTCCTTATTCCAATATTCACAAAAGGTTCCTAAAATGAGATTCTGGAACTTTTTGAGGGTGATGTTTGAGTCTCTCAGTCATGTTGGAATACTTCAAAAAATGATTCTTCTTGATTTTATGCTTATATATTCTCCATGCATCTCTAACAATAGTTACAATCCAATTTTTTGCTTCAACCGGTAAGATAAACTTTCGCTACAAATACATATAAGATAAAACAAGATTAAGTTATCAATTTTTTTTAACAATTAGATTTTCGAAGTCATACATGCAAACACTTACCTTAGTATATCTCTAGAAACGTTTTTTATTCTTTGTTGGCATTCCTGACCAATTTGTGTAAATCAGAGGACAAAAGGTCGAGTTCCTAGCCATTGTTCCCAAGAGAAGGCTCAAGTCATATACTACTTTATCAGTTGGCAATATGAAGTAATCAACATTATAAAACAATGTCACATGTTTACCATCATATACAAAATACATAAAATATTATAAAAAATATGAAATTGAATACCTTTATCTTCTTCTCTATTTATGTTTGTCTCTTCATTGATATTTTCCTCAACTTGTACAATACCTTCCATAACTTCTGGTTGTCTTAATTCTTCCCTTCTACTAACACTAGATAATGGATGAAAGTTGTTGCCCGATTTTTCTTCATTGTTTGACTTAGTTGCATCCATTTCCTTTGACTTTTGAAGTTCTATATAATCATCAATCAACATTGATGGGCATGTTGGCACCCTCTTTATATTTTTAGAGCATTGAGTTTTTGACATCATTGTGTCCAAAGAAAGATTAGGTTTATCCAATTTTTTATTTTTTGAAGGAATGAGGACATTCTTCACAACTGCTTTATCTATCTTTTGAATTTTCTCTCTATTATTCTATGGTAGATTCTCTTGAGTTCTTTTCTTCGGCATTTTTACTAAATAAATCAATAATCCCCAAAAATACCAAATAAATCAAATAAAGCACTCCAATACTTAAATAAAATAGAATAAGGCATTTTAACTCAATTAAAAGAATTTAATTTTAAAATTAGGGTGTTACAGTTGGCACACTATACATCCAGCTATATACTTGACAATCTTCTTTTTCATTCCGACCACCGAAAAGTTCTTCTTTAGATTTTGACACATTTTTGAAGAATTAGGGTGTCATACTCCAATTTTGTCCGGGTATTTTAAATTCCTCTTATACATGTCCATTTGTCAAGTTTTGTATTTTTAGCCATATGCATTTTATCATCAAAAAAAATTATCATAATCATGCATATATGCATTATAGTAAAAAAGTCGACATAAAATTAATATTTTAATGTTGAAGAAATTGACTAAAATTGCATTTTTTTTCATTATGCATTTTGAAAAATAAATTCATGATCATTTGATTTATCATCAAAATATTGATTTGAATTTTATTAATCATTTTCGTGCATCATAAAACAAAAATCAAGGTCCAAAATATCTCTCATTTTAAATCAAGAGTTGAAAAGTGTTCTTGAATCCCCGTGATCAAAATTGATTAAATGTGATTTAATTTTTGTTTATTTAATTTCTTTGCATTATTATTATTTCTACACTTAATTAGCATCTTAATCATCACCATTTTGTATGGAAACTCTATTGATTCAAAATCAAGAGTTTAAAGTGTTCTTGAACCTCCATGAGCAAAAGTGATTCAATATGATTTAATTTTCGTTTATTTAATTTTATTTGCATTATTATTCTTGTTGCACTAAATTAATATATTAACCACCACTATTTTGTATGGAAACTCCATTGATTCAAAATCAAGAGTTTAAAGTATTCTTGAACCTCCATGAACAAAAATGGTAAAATGCAAAGTGATGTTTGTTTTACATAAATATTATATCTAATAGCTTCCAACATCATCCCGAGTATGAATATATGGTTTGTTTGTCATGATGATGGATAAGATGACCGAATCAAGCAAAAATATGTTGCTGCATATGTTTTTGTTAATTTTTTGTTGTTGTTTATTTTCTAATTCTAAATATACTATTGTGTTTGTGATATCCAGTAGATAGTTTTTCATTTTTATTTGCTTAATTCCGTGAAAATTTGAGAAAGTTATGATATTTTTACGTTTTCGTTGGAACCTTTTTGTTCCATTTTTGTTCTTACGAAAATATTAATCAAATGTGGGATTGGGGAAGATGAAGTCCCCCCACACCCCCTAATTT
>NC_066585.1:144579923-144704923 GCF_024323335.1 Lathyrus oleraceus | reverse complement strand
AATTTTAAGTAGTAATAATATTTTTAATGATCAAGATGATTAGTTAATTTGTGTTAAATTATAAATAAATTTATAATATATTAAAATAATGTAGCTAATACAAAATGGAAAAATAAAGTGAGCTTTATTCTAAAAAGTGTAGATTGTTGTTCTTTGATTATTTTATGTAATGGTTGTTCTAAGGATGAAAATGAAATAAAGAAGAAGTTATGTTTTTGTTTATGTAGAATCAAAGATTTTAACATTGTATATCTATTTTATTTTATTAGCTTTTAATTCATATTTATATCATAGTAAAAATTTACATAGACACGGTATATATTAGAACAAAGAGTGTGTTGTTCTAGAGAAAAAAAATGACAAACACATATTTTCAACTTAAAAAAAATACTTATAGGATCAAACATGCAAAGTCGAAATCATAAAAAAATCAAAATAGAATGTTGGATAGAATTAAAAATAGAATAAAATATATTTTTAAATGTAATATATCTTCAACTTCAAGTACTAATTTCACCACCACACATATCCTTCTTCTCTTTCCCTCTGCATATTTTTTTAAAGGAAAAATTTGTTACAGTTGAAATCAAAGTAAGAAAAAAGGAAACATAAAAAAATAAAATGGTGAAGACATATCTATAAAAATAAGAATAATTATTGGAGTTGTATATTTTTATCTACTATTGTTCTTTATTTTTTTCTTTGATGAAAATGAACTTCTAATGATCTGCAAAATACAAAACACAGTATAATAAATTTTTTCTCTTTTAAAACAAAGGAAAAAAGAGAAAACAAATATTTATCTTCAAACTTACGTTTATAATGATGTTTTACTATCATTTCTATGTGTATCTGTAGATCTACACACTATAACATTTTTCCTTTTTGACAACAACTGAAAAGTGTTGCTAAAATTGAGAAAAATATTGCTTAAAAGAATAGGGACGTTTTCTAGCCGTCCTCTAACTTCATCGTATTATTTTGTAAAACACAAATAATATAATGATGTGTGATTCCACTGGTCATGTGAATAGATATCATTTTAAATTAATAAAAGAAATTAGATATTTAAAATGGATCAATTATATTTTTAGTCTTGCATTTTTTTGTTTTGTTTTAATTTTATTAATTTTTTTTCCAATTTATCCTATTCAATTACAAACATATGTATTTTTCTGATTTGTCTTATATTTTTCATATTTTAAAAATTATACATGTAACTCTAAAATACTATCTTTAATTCTTTCGTAAATGTATTATGTAGACTTTATATTCATATAATTTTTTTCTAAGCTAGAAAACTACAACCAAATATAAAAGACAACATGCTAGATAGAAAAATATATCATCCAATTGACAAGAAAGAAAAAACACTCAAATGTTAAAGTTTGAATTTCAAAATTCTATAAATAATGTGAAAAAAGATTTTGCATCATTAGACATTCTTTATAACGTGACTTGTTAATTCGAGAAATAAAAATAAGATAATAGTCATTAATATAATAAAATTGATTATAAATAGTAAGTATTATATTAAGTTTATGAATTTAGCAGCAACAACAACTATCCCATAATTATTTTTCTTATAGATGGGAAAAATTACTATTTCACTATTTTTCTGACCAGGATCAAGAAAATGGTGCAGCGTTGTTGTCTAAATATTTTACGTGCATGAATTATTTTGTTTTGATTGTAAAGTCTTTTAATAACAAGTAAGAAAAATGTTATTACGTTGTTGTAAATGTTGTTACGAACCATAACAAGAAATTAAATAAAGATGTGAAGTTGACGAGGGAATTTCAATAGATCATCAAAACTCCTATATCTATAGTTGCAAAAGGGAAAAATGGGAAGAATCATTTACATGATTAGAATAAACATAGGAAACATAGGACAAATTCGATGTAGTCAAACTGAGCATCAACAAAAAGGAATAATATGTCTAATAGTTAAAATGAAATTAAAAAGAATATATTATTTTAACTTGATGGACCACGATGTATAATACTTCTAACTTAAGAGATGAAAATAGAATTAAAAAATATGAAGGGACTAAAGTGTCTAACATTTATATCTTAAGAGGTTATAATGCAAGAAAAATATATATAATTCATAATATTCTATAAGTGTATGTTAACTAACAACTCTCTTAAATATTTTTTAGCATGTACCCACACTTTATGTTAATGTTAATATTAGTGATTTTTTTTTTCATTTATGGGTTAGTATCATTAGATGTTTTTATTATTTTTGATATTATATTATATTATTTTAGTATTGAAAATTTAGCCGGTATTATTCTATTTCAAAAAATTTACGTTCTATAAGAATTTATTCCAAGCTTCTTCAAATATTGCACGTCCTCCTACAAAATCATATAAATTGAAACAAACAAAATGAATTTTAAAACTAATAAAATCCAAGGTGTATACTTTTCCTTATTACTCCTAAATTATCAAACTATTAGATCTAATATTCAATTAGTAATATGTAAGCTAAAAAATCCTTTCAGTAACAAGGTTTGGGTTGCTTCTAATCTATAATTTCTAGTAAATAGATTACAATAATGTTAATTTTATGGTTGGAGTCGAGTTAAAGGTGGAAGATGTATGAACCTTCATTCTCATTAAAATATTAACTATCTTAATTTGTGCAATAAAAAACTATATTATAAAATATGTATGTCACAAAAATAACCGCAAAATTAATAGTCGATAAATTCTTGTAATGATCAATTTTTAATGAAAATTTATAACATCTAAATATACATCTGCTTCTAAAGAAGAAGAAAAATGATTAGGATGAACACTAAAGTTTGGAAGTTATATTCAAAATAGATAGAAAAATCAAAGATACCATTATATATTCTAAGAAGAATTTAAAAAATTTGAATTAAAAACTAAAATTGAGATTATATAGCAAAATATTCATAAAATTTATTTATTTATTTATCACTACATGTATTAATATATAATTTTGAACCTTTATTTTGTATAACTATATCATCCCATATAGCAAGTCCTCTTCCTCCTTCATCACATCTTCCTTCGATCTAAATTTACCAAAATAAAATTAATAATAAATTAAGTCATACTTTTAAGCTATATATCTTTTTTTAGATAAAAGATATTATATATTGATGTTTACGACTTTTTGCCATGTAGATCCGCTACCAAACAAAAAAATCTTGTGAAAATGATGCACGATTAAGTTTGAAGATTTGAAAAGTTTGAAAAATATTTTAATATAGAGTCATATGGATTAGACTTCTACGATCTATATATATTATAAAATAATATGTTAATTAATTAATATTTAATTAAATGAATTAATTATAACTTAATTAATATTATTATGTACATGGATAAAATTAACTTCATAAGTACATGTGATGTAGATAAGTGATGTGAAATTGGCTTATGCTTAGAAAGAAGATCTGCAATATTAAAATAATACATTAAATTATAACATTGAAAAATATTGGTTAATTCATATTAGAAAATAAAGACAATCACAAGTTATATTAGTTACAATCATCAATTATTTTTTGAAATAGATCTGCATTGTTAACATAAATACTATTATTGAATAGTATTTTCTCTATCTTTAAATGATTATTTACAATTTTTTTTGCATATATTAAAAAAAGTTAATGTGTATGATTAGCATAATATTTTACTAATAAATTACCTTTTAGGTATGTATAATATTTATTTTTCATATTCCTAGAAAAAATAGTAGTATTAATAAGATATATATATTAGAAAAATTTATAACAAATTTATGTAGAAAATTGAAAAATATTTTATGTATTATGTACAATCTTTCAAATGATCAAAATATTATAAATAGAGAAAGAAGAAGTATACAATTATTTGGTTTGAAGAAGAAGAAACACATTTTAAATTTATAAAATAAAATTATTGTAAACAAAAAAAATAATACATACACTCTTGTGCTTGACTAGAAATGTTAGAAAATAAAACAAAGAAGATAATTAAACGAATAGTTTCAAAAAATTCTCAAAAATGATATATAGTCTCTATTTTCTGATTTGCGACAAAAAGAAAAATGAGAGAAAATGGCATGGTGGTTGCTAGTAAGAAGGCTCTTCATAGAAAAGATTAAGTTTCCCTCCAATTTGCACAAAATTCCAATTATGCCACCAATTCCAATTTACCATCATAATATCATACTTAACATTAATCTTTACCAATTAAGGACATTAAGCCTGGTAGAATAAAACGGGGAATTGCAATTTATGCGATCTATTTGTTTTCCATACCTAAAGTAATATCACTTTTGAAGATCACTTTGCAGCTATACGATTCAAACGAAAAGGTCTTGATTTAATGTTACTTTTTATGTCCATCTCAATTTATTCTATCATCCTAGTACTTCTCTCAAATTTATCAACTCATCTCTTCAATCTTCTATCATATTCCATTTGAAATAAACTCCAAGAGAGACACTTTGGTATAATGTTCATTTTCTCTAACCTCGGACATGCAATTGTTCAAGTTATCATTTGAATTTTCAACTTTTCTAATTCTTCTTCATTCAAGTCACTCAATAATATTGTTCACATGTTATTGCTATTGTTGATATATTTTTTTCAAGCTCAAGACCATTTAGAAATCAAATGATATCAAAGATGTATTTTCTCTTCAAAATATCTTTCACCATAACATTTATTATTTTTATTTCATATTTTTTGCTTTTCTTCAAAAGCATATTCTTCTTTTACATCACTTTATTACATCTTCCCTTCACTCCATTTTATTATACCTTTGGAAATTATGTTTACAATACCAAGACTTCTTCTTAAACCTCAATTAATACATCCAGATACATTAGATAATCAAGTATGAATTAGATTCAATTGAAAATTACACCAAGATTTCTTGTTCTTACATTACAATACAGTCACTTGCAAAAAGTAATCCTAATAACCTACTTAGGAAGTTACAACTCAAGTAAATAAGAACAGGGTCTTAAATCGTAAGCCTTCAAGTGTGTCTACCGTCGATCCATGCTTTTATGTAAATAAATAAACTACAAAAGATAAGATAATAATCTTTAGGAGTTTCTTAAGTAGGACCACATATTTTCTAACTATTAATTTATTGGGTATTACATCTTTAAAGAGTCTTATATTAGTCCTACAATAAGCAACATAAGTTATACATTTTTTTAACATCTTAAATAACTTGGTAATCATAACTCACTTAAAATGAATGTTAGAGTTTATTCAATTTTCCATGTAATGCCCAGGTATTTCGGACTCGTCTTTATACAAAATGTCATAAATTATGTTTACTTAAAATTCATATTTATTATTAATATAAATATATGACACACAACTTACCTCTTTCAAAAATCATTCTTATTCAATTCAACCACATCTTTCAAGAGTTCATTCATTTTTATTATATTGAAACTTTTTGTACAATTTTCAAATCATTCAAAAGTTTCATAGAAATTTCCAAACAGTTAAAATATATTAGTTTGGATTGTAATATACATAGAGAGAAAAACAATTTATATAATTTAGAATCTTATTCAAAATTATTTAAAGTGTGTGTTATGACTTAATCATCAAAATGTATGGTGATAAGTTGTTGTAAAAGTAAATAGGTATTATTTTTTTTGTGCATTAGAAGATTGTAAGGAGATCTTATTGAAGACTTGTACAAAGATCTAATCATAGTGGATAGATCTCTAAGAAGTATAAGAATTAGATGTACTATTTGTTGATAAGGGAAACTAGTTTAATTATTGTATGTCTTTTATTTTTATGCGTTTAATTTTTTATATTTTTCGAGATTTTTTTTAAATAATCTATTTTTTCAATTTAAATTTTTAAATAACTACCTTTCAAAATTTTCACCAAACTAACTATTTTTCAAACAAAAATAATTGCTGCAAAGAGGAAGCGTCACTGATAGTGGCACATACACTAAAAAAAAATACATAAAGTCATAGTCTCTAGAGCATACACTACCAATGCGCCAATAGAATTGACGCATACATTATTGACTTAAGGGGAGTCGCCACTCCCCCCTAGAGTCTACATACAACAAATCAATGCAATAAATCAAGTTGCATTAACTTTTTCCACTACCATATCCATCATTTATTTAACACTCACTTATAATGCACGATTTTTCTCACATACTACACTTAAATCAATTAATAAAATAAATATATATATTGTATATCATGATGACGATCAGTAAATTAAGTTCTAAGACTGTGCAAACTTAAACGCATAATATCAATGGAAAAAACATTGATTTATTGCAGCGTGCATATAAGTGGGTGTTAAATAGGTGGTGGATATGACTGTGAAAAAAGTTCATGCAACTTGATTTGTTGCATGTAGGCTAGGCGCCAGGGGGAGTGACGACTCCCCTTAAGTCAATAATGCATGCGCCAATCCTATTGGCGCATTGGTAGTGTATGTGTCAGAGATTATGACGCCTATATGTATTTTTTTAGTGCATGCGTCATTATTAGTTGCACCTTCTCTTTGTAGCAATTATTTTATTTGAAACATGATTATTTTGGTGAATAATTTGAAATGTTGGTTATTTAAGAATTTGAATTGAAAAAATTGGTTATTTGAAAAAAAAAATCACACTTTTCTTTAATATTAAAAGTGCAATCAGTTACTTGTTTTCTACAAAATTAAAAAATAAGAAACCTTGTATAAATAAATAAAAAATCCAATAAATATAATTCACCCTACTCGTATATTTCTTTTCATTCTTACACCAAAAAATGAACCATGAAGAGATAGAGATGTTAGGCTTGTATATCTTTCAGTAAATATTTTCATTCTCATAGCACATTTCTCCATCGTCCTCTTCCATTTTTGAGCATTCTGATGACCATCTAATGCTTGCATTGCAAGCTAAATAACTTCCTCCTGCAGTAATTACAAGAGAAAAGTTTTGGAGTATCGATGGTGAAGCATGACCTTCACCAGAAGCTCCCACGTCACTGCTAACATCATTTGAGCTGTTAAACTCATTGACACTTGAATTGACATTGAGTGTCAAATTAAAGGTGATAGAATCTAGACCATGTGGTGCTTCGGAACGATTTTCAGGTTTCAAGTTTAAAATTGGTGTCATTATTTATATGAATCTTCTAAGAACTATAACTTCTTCTACAAAAGAAAATTGAATAGATCGAATGACACTCTGACTATATTATCATGATGATAATGTCACCTATATTATAGTTGCTCAATGTTAACAACATATTCTACTAGTAGAATATTATTTAGGTAAAAAAGAACACAGATATGTAACACACACAAAAATAGAACTAAACTGTATAAGGAAGGCCTAAACTACATTAAGTTTGCCCAAAAAAGGACATGGCCATCAAACTATCTTGCCAAGGAAGGAATTATAAATCTTCTTAATTTGTAACAATTTAGATTCAGTCCTTAAAGAGATCCAAATATTAATATATTTAACTCTCAATTATATAAGGAGACAAAATACCTCGTACAATAAGGGTATGATTATTTCACATATATAAATATTATTATTTGGAATAAGTTTTTCAAAAATAAAATAATAAGAATTATGTTCCTGTTAGTTGGGATTTTCGACAAGAGAAAATACCTCAGCAAATAGGTCAAAGTTAGAGACATATTTATTTTTGATAACGTGTACGCAGTTTGGAGTCTTAGGCGAAAAGAAATTGGGACTTAGTATTTTTTGGGAATATTGTAGAAACTTTTCAATAGCAAAGTTCTCGACAACATCAAGTGCGTCGAAGAAGCGGTTATTTGGGCGCACATATATCAAGTTCAAATATGGATAACTACTTTTAAGTTACATTCTGAAAGACACGTGGAGAAAATACAAAGAGAATGGCATGTAGGCTTCTACGTGGTGAAAGCTGAAGATGTGAACGTTGAAAGCAGTTGTTTCTTACTAGTATATATAGGAATTTCATTTGTAGAATTCGGGATGTTCATTTTATTACAAAATCTCTCTTGCACTCAAAGTACCAGCGTTAAGAGAAAAGAGTTTTCATTGAGAGAATGTATGAACCATGAAACACCACATTTTTACTGTAATGCACAGGCTTTCAATTCAATTTACATTTCTTATCTAGTTACTTTCATCCATACATCACTAGCATTTTCTTTTTGCTTTTGATTTACTGCAATATTTTGCTTTATCTTTGTCGAGATTACATCTCTACGCTTTCTTTACAACTGTTTCAACCTAGTCGAAATCGTATCTCTTTCAAGGAAAACTACAAACAAAAACTATAGCACTGTGTCATAGGATTCACTAGTCGATCCTGCCTATAACCTTTAATTAAGAAACTAGCAGTTGTTTACGAAATTTCAGCATAAACAAATTGGCACGCCCAGTGGGACCATGTGCTAAATTTTTTAATTTGTGTTGATATTCACAGTTTTTCCTTTAAAACTTGTTTTGCATTCATGAATGTTTCTGGATTGTTTGCATTCGTTTAAGAAGTGGAAAGTCTTTACCGAAAATGACACGTCATTTTATAGACAATACTAATGCATTAAAAAATCCCTAGAATATGGTAGAACAACCATTCAGATCGACGGTTGAAGATGCGGTTGTGTCAACACCAGTTAGGACAACTACTCTGGTTGAGTCATCGACGCCAGTTGCATCGATACCATCATAAGGGGTAACTCCCCCACCACAGACAGGAAATACCTTGTTTAACCCTACGGTCCCCAGGCCTTTGTTTGGCTTTTCTATGCCAATGAACCATAGGGATTGCCCTTATGGTATGCCAACATCGATGATGGATGGCTTACATATTAACATGTCCACGTTTAGTGACAACACAGTGGCAACGAAACCATTTTATAACCCTCAAAATGCCTTTGCATCGACCATTAATAATATGGGTCGACCAGGAGGGATAAGTTATATCCCCCAGACAACGTTGTCGTTGAATAATAGTTCCATGATGGCTATGATGCAACAAATGGACAAGAGTAATCTGGAACTAGTAAACACTTTTACCCAACAAATAGGGATTATTTTCAACCCATTGATTACAAACACAAACCAAACATATACATTATTGGATAACCAAATTGGGTGAATAGATAATTTCTTTGGCACACCCCAGATCCTGCCTCGACCAACTCCTCAGATATCAAATGCGGTGTAGGTAGAAATGCTTGAAAATGGATTGGTCCAGGAGAATGTAGGCCAGAATCAAGGGCTTCAACATGACCCGGTCCCAAATAGGGAAGAAGTGGAATATGTGGCTCATGCGAATCCTAGACTCCTGATGGTTCAGAAGAACCACGATGCAGATCAAGTTCTTCGAAATGTTCAGCAAACCAATTTTGTTGGGCATAATAATATAGCAAGTGTGGTCGAACAGATCTTGACCCAGAATGGCCTCAACATGGGACTCCACCTGCCTAACTTTATTTCTCCTTTGTTAGAATATGTTCGATAAACAAAGTTACCCAAGGGTTGGAAAGTACCCAAGTTCACTGGTGACACGAGTGAGTCGACGATTGAACATGTCTCCAGGTGTCAGACTGAAGCAATCGACGTTGAAAACAATGAGAATTTGAAAATGAAGTATTTTCCAAATTCCTTTACGAAGAACGCCTTCAACTGGTTCACTACACTGCCTTCACACTCTGTCCAAACATGGAGTTAGTTGGAGAGGTTGTTCCATGAACAGTTTTACTTGGGTCAGTCAAAAATAAGTTTGAAAGAGTTGGCTAGTGTTAGGAGAAAAATCTCTAAGTACATCGATGATTATCTCAACAGGTTTATACTTATTATGGAAAGGTGCTTTACACCTGAGCACAAACTGCTTGAAATGGCTGCTGGGGTCCTAGACTATTCCATTAGGAAGAAGTTAGGCACTCAATACCTTAGGGACATGGTGCAATTGGCTAATAGGGTTCGCCAGGCCTAACGCTTAAAAACCGAAAAATCCTGAACAAATAAGTATCATAAATAGGATAAAGTCGCTTATGTTGAGGCAGACAATTATGTGTCTAACTTAGGCAACAATTGTGTCGAAGAGAGCGAGGTAAACATGGATGAACTTAAGCCAAGACCTCCCTATGTATTCAAGTTGTTGAAGCCGTCGAATGGGAAAAAATTTGTCAACCCCAACAAGAATGAAAAATTTGTCGCTAAAACTTATACTTTCGACAATAACAAAATACGATGAAATATGTGATTTGCTAGTTACGGATGGACAGATCATAGTTCCTCAAGCCTTAAAAACTCCTCCTATAGAACAAAGAAAAAAGACAGGTTTTTGTAAGTACCGTACATTTTTGAGTCATAAAACTTCTCAATGTGTTCTTTTCGGGGATTTAGTTGAGAAAGGTTTGAATGAAGACATATTCCAATTTGTCGAGAAGCCAAAGTCAATGATGAAGATGGACTCTGACCCTATGCATACCGAAAACACTTATTATGTTGAGCCCCTAAAGATACTGATGGTCGAAGCCATTGAGGGCTTCATTATGGAGGTTGACAAGGGTGAGCAGATCTCTGCTATTGATGATGCTGACATGCAGACGGTGTACCCCTAGGCTGAAGAGGGGTTGATCGACTTTCTAGAGCGCTACAAGTTCAACGACTCCAAGACAATGTTGTGCCCAAGGTGCAATGTTTTTTTCGATGAAGAAGCAACGAAGAAGCTGGAGGGTACTTGGAGGTACGGTCCTAGAAGAAGAAGAGAAGGAAGCCAAGCTTCATAGTTTTCCTGAAACAACAGAGGGGCCCCTCGTAAAAGCGAGAAATACAAGAGGCAGTTTAGACAGCCTCACCAGAGGATATTTTGCCCACCAACAAATGTGCCTACGAACAAGTAGGTGAAGCCCCTCAATCAGAAGGGGGCAAACCAGCCCAAATAGAAGGAGATCGACCCTAAGGTGCGGGTCCGAGATCAGAGTAACCAGAAAGTGAAAAAGGGAAAGTCTCACATTCCCCCAACTTATAAAGGTAACAACCCAATTATGCGTACTAAGTGAAGGCATCTTCAGAGGAAGAAGAAGACCAAAAGGGAGGCCTTTGCTAACAGAAAGCAAGCCCTTGAGGAAAAACACCCATCAGATATGTCGAAGGCTTAAGGGAAGCCTTACACAAAATAACCAGTCAAGAAGGATAGAAGGGCGAACAACCAAAGGTCGTCTATGAAGGTGGCACAACATGCCAAGGACGTCTACAAGGCTAGGGCGAATCTCCCGAGTACTCAACTTAATCAGAGGATGAAACCCCATATTACACTTCTCAGCCTAAGGAGGAAGCACCCTAGTATACACCTTAGCCGGGAGACTAAGAGCCGATGTACACACCACAGTCTGACGACGAAATAGTCGACGATAATTTCGACGATGAATCTGAAGATGATTTTCAAATCAATTGCAACATAGTCTCAATAATACCTATGGAATATGATAGGGTCTCAGAGGTGTTTGAGGCTGAGGAGAATTATATATAGGACGAGGTGGCTAATCAAAAGCCTATTTGCTATTACATCATGAACAATGGCACGTTAAAGAACAACATGCTATCTTCGAAAGGCCTAACCCTTGAATGATGTATCATTTAGAGCCATTATTCATCAGGGCCAAGGTAGATGACATGCCCGTAAATAAAGTGTGTATTGATGAGGCGCAACACTCAACCTGATGCCGCACTCGTTATTGAAAAAGATGGGGAAGACTGATGAAGATCTTCAACCACATCACATGGTATTGACAAACTATGAAGGTAAGACCAGACACATTCTAGGTGTGACTCAGGTGGACTTATCAGTTGGCCCTACTTCAAGTCCAACATTATTTATGGTGATAACATCCCACGCCTACTACAACTTACTCCTCAGACGTGAATGAATTCACAGTATATGTGCAATGCGTTTGACGCTGCACCAGGGGGCGGCCGTCTGGCGAGAAGATGGCATTGTTGAGAATATAGAAGTCGACCAAAGTTACTATAAAGCTTAAGTTTTTAAGGTCGGAAGGAAGTATTTTGATAGGAACCTAGAAAAGATTCTTCCATGCTACAAAGCGAATGAGGTTTATACCTCACAGAAAGACTCTAATTATTCCCTGGACCTACACCCCAAATATGGGTTCATTTGGTACAAAGAGAAGGCGGAGAGTCAGCCTGTCGAGGGAGAAAGTCTTCCCCCCATAGGGTGGACAAAGGTCAATGAAAATGACTGCTGAGTCAAGATCATTGGCTCCAATTTCAGCTTACATGACCAAAAACATATTAAAATTGGCCCTAGAGGCTGAGAATTTCCAGAATATGGCTTGTGAAGCTAATGTCGAAATCTTTGAGAATCTTAGAGGTGGCCTAGATGACCAGACAACAACTTCAGAAACTCAGAGGCTCGTTGCATGTATGACAACGAGCCTTTGGGGTTTGAAAAAGACCCACAAGAAACTAATAAGAAAATGCAGGACCAAGACCCTTTAGAAAAGGTAGATTTGGGCAACAAAGAAGTCAAGAGGCTAACGTACATCAACACCAAGATAGAACCGGGCCATTTTGGGTCCTCTTGTTCAATTCCAGGTTGAAGTTATTCCCTGGAAAGTTGAAATCAAAATGGTCCGGGCCATTTCGGGTCAAAGACGTGAAGGAGTACGGGGCTATTGTCATTGAGGACATGGACAAGAAGGATAGTTGGACAGTGAATGGCCAACGTTTGAAAGTTTATCTCGGCGGTCATGTGGATCGCGAGAGCTGTGCAATTCCTTTGGATGCTCCTCTGTGAGCATCACACCGTCGAGCTTAGCCGACGTTAAACAAGCGCTTGTTGGGAGGCACCCCAACATTGTAAGTATTTACTGTTTTCCTGTTCTGTTGTATTGGGTTACAGCTTGTTAAAACCATGCTGAGTGTACCTGGATTGCTGCCTTTGGAAAAGGCAATTGCTGTCATGCTCGCTTGTTGCTCGCTAGGCGAGGCAGTAGCGAGCTGATTCGCTAGCTGCTCGCTAGGCGAAGCAGCAGCGAGCGCTGCTTGACAGCACTTATTTAAAATCTCAGCAGGCCACTCATTTTGGCCCAAACGCAACTTTTCTGTTTTTGCAACTCTGCTGAGGCATTTTAACCGAGCACTCTCCACACTCTCTCATTTTCATCTCTCACATCTACACTCAAACCCTAATTGGAAGATTGCAAACCTTACTCCACTTCACATTTCAATCAATCTGTGTAACTAAGGTTTGCCCTAATACCATGTCTTTATGCTTAAGCTTTGTTTATTGCTGATTTGAATGTCATTTTGAACGAAGTTGTTGGTATGGGAAACTTTAGGTTTGCATGTGGGATTTTAGGTTTTGAAATTGGGAATTTTAGGTTTGCATGTGAATCTGTAATTACCAATAGCATAGAACATTTCTTTAATTGATAGATCATTAGGTTCTGAAATTGAAACCATTAGCATGTGGGTTTTGGGAAGATTTCTCTGAAAATACTGAAGAACCCAAAAACCCGTAAGGTTCGCTAGCAACTCGCTAGGCGAACCAGAGGCGAGCGTTCGCTGCCACTTCGCTAGGCGAAGCAGCAGCGAGCATGACAGTTCTTTGAATTCTGGTTTTGCTGTCTAATCTGTTTTGTGTGTGTTGCTTCCTCTTTATGATTTTGCAGATGGAATCTAGATCCGGCGCTTCAAAGAAGAGAAAGGGAGTGAGCACTTCCCGTCCAGTAACAATCCAATTTGATACCTCGGGGCGAAGCAAGCGGCAAGATACGTTGCTCTGGAGAAGCGGAAAATTCTACCGGAGAAGAGATTCATCATCAACCCTCAAGGCACAAACAGAACTTTTGCCGGGTTGATTGACACAAAGAAGTGGGATCGGTTAATTTCCCCACTCGAGCACTATGATATCGCAACGGTACGTGAGTTCTATGCGAACGCACTACCGGATGATGACGAGCCGTTTACTTGGACATCTCGAGTGGCCGGCCGTCCCGTTGCATTTGATCGGGATGCCATTAACCGAGTCCTAGGTGAACCGCTCCAGCTGGGAGCCGAAGAGAGGGACACATACCATACAGACTTACGGCTTCACCAGGATGTTGAAGCCATTTCTGCCGCCCTGCTATTAAGAGGGAAATCTGTTGAGCTGAACCCATCTGGGGTTCCCATGAGGTATCATAGGGAGGACATGATTCCCTTGGCTCAACTGATTCTGCTGATGGTGCTGACAAACATCCAACCAAAGTCCCACACTTCTACCGTGCCGATCCCAGTGGCACATTTGGTCCATTGTATCCTCACCAACGTCCAGATCGATGTGGCGAGGATTATTGCTAATGAGCTTAAGTCCGTGATTGAGAGCGGGCTAAAGTCGGGGGCTCGTGTGAATTGTCCCCTGGCCTTCCCGTGCTTAATCATGAGTTTGTGCATTCAGGCGAGGGTGAGACTACCCTCAAGGGGTCAGGTAAGGATCCCGTCACCCATTGATGACAGGTATGTGGCCAAATATTGCAGGGCGAAGAATGTTAGAGGCAGTACAGCTGCAGAGAGTACCCGGGCTTCTGAGGGTCCTGGTACTTCCACTCCTGGACCAGATCCTTACCTGCAAGCTGTGTGCGATTACAATTGGGAATGGATGGCGGCAACCCAGCGTGCCATGATAGATATGCACGATTCTATGCAGCGGTTACAGCTGCAGGGAAGTGGTGCTCATGCATTGATGACGCGTGAGCAGTTTCTGCTTAACGCTAACTGGCCTGTGGACATGCCTGTGTATGGTGAGGGGGCGGGCGCTGGTGCGTCTTCTGGTGGTGCTGCAGCTGATGATGATGATGATGATGAGGCTACCGGTTCTGAAGCCGGTAGCGAGGAGGATTCTGAGCCCTTGGAGGGTTAAGTTATTGTATTTTTCAGTTTTTATGTTTATTTCTATTGTATTTTCGGATTCTGTATTTTGACTTTGGTTTTGTACTTTTGGGGTGTTTTGTCCCCCACGAACAAATTTAAATTTTGAAGTTTATATTATTATTTCTGTTTTTAATTTTGTTGTTTTAATAAATTTTTGGTTGATTGAGTGGCAAACCTTCTAGATTGGTTGCTCCTCAAAGAAGTACCCAATGAAGGTGCATCCGAGCTTGGATGGCAATGATAAGAATAAACAAGTGAATGAGGCTAAGGTACATGGTTACCTCCGGCTAGAATTTTAGAATGCATTAAGAACTTTACTCTTTTTGGTAAATTGAATATTGTCTTTTTGCAACATAATTGAATGAATGTTTCATCTAGAACTTAAAACCACAAATTATGAGGAAACCTCCATTGTACACTTAAATGCTGGATTCTAATAAGTTTTGTTGATTCATTTGATTCATGCTTTGTCTTTTATTATTGTGAATATGTGGAAGCAATTAGAAATGATCGAGGCACTTGTTTTCTATCGAGCACAACTTCATCCAAAAACAACTTACATGTGAGCAGAGAGAGTATTCGTTAACCCCTTTGAGCTTAAACAGTTGAATCTCAGCTTGAAATAAAGCGAGATTTCAAAAAAAAACCTTTTTTTTACAACCCGGAAAATCTTGATTATTGTTCTTTTTCCGTAAAAAGTTAAGAGCATTCACTTAGGGTGAGTAAGAAATAAGTTGGGGAGAATCGGTAAGTACCACAACTCTTGAAAAAAGAAAAACCGAGCAAGCATTGAAAATAAAAATATAGAAAAGAAACATCTGTTTTGTAAATATGATGTGAAAGAAAAGAACAAAAATAGAAAGAATGAAAATGAATGCTTGCTTGGAAGAAAAATAGTGAAAAATAAAAATTGAGTTGTGAAATAAGAGTTGTGAAGGTTTCAAATAAGAAACAAATGGAACGAAGTCGAGATGTGTGAATAATGTACAGTGAATGTCTCTTTTGCATCGGCAATTTCGTTTTCAATGGCCTTAGAAATGACCCTTGTTTGTTAACCTGACCAAGCTTCAACCGAAAAGCCCTTAGTGATCTTCGTGCTTCCACATTACCATTTATAATTGTTAGACATTGTATGAATCGAATTGATTTCTCCATTATTTGTTGGAGAGTGAGATTATTCCCGCGGTTGCAAACGCGTAAATTCTTCATTCTTTATTCGAAGAGGAGAGATAGGGTGATTCATTCAGAATAATATTGCTGTAGATAGATAAATATTTTGCATTGCTATTAAGTTTTAGTTCTTGTGTATTATTTTATTCGAACCGTTGGAAACTTGTATATGCTGATTCGCTTGTGTTTGAGCCGTTTTATCCAACTTCGGAGAAACCATTTTCTTAAAGCAAATCCTCTTGTCCTTCAAGAGGCATACTTTGCTTGAGGACAAGCAAGAATCTAGTTGGGGAGAGTTGTTAGATACCTGTAGCACCTCAAATTTGCACCTATCATTGTACATACATTTTCATTATTAGGTCATTAACATTTAACATGGTCCACTGCATAACATTGCATTGTCCCTTCGCCTCAAGTGCAAGCCAGTCAGAAGAATTAGGTCAAACTGGTCAGGAGATCAGTCAGTCAAGCAAGCAAGTGCAATTTTCATTGAAACAAGGCCCTAGGATTGGTCCAACATGTTCACATGACCTAGGGATCCTTTGGAAGTGTTTTGGTCAAGGGTTGGATGTTCAGAAGTCATCAGTCAATGCACAGTCAGTCAGAAACCCTAAAAAGTCAAACTTGGTCAACTGTGACTGATTTTTATGGTTTTGATGATGGAATTTGGTTTGAAAGGGCTCATTCATGTCCATATAGGCCTCATATAACATGTCAAACATCATCATGGAAGAATTTGAAGCCAGACAAGAAATTTCCAAAAATAGAAAGTTGACCTGTAACTGAAACTTGCCAAAAATGGAAACTTCTTGATCCCAAACTTACATCATGTTACAAGCTTCAAATGAATTTTTGCCCAACATGAAAGTTGAAGATCTTGTTCTCCCATTTCCAAAAAGTCCAAGAACTCTCAATTCCCATGTATGGTTGGCAAGATATGATCAATTCATTTTCAAAAATTCTTGAACTTCAAAAGGCCATATCTCTCAAACCATTTGGCCAAATTTGGTGAGGTTTTTTCCAACAAGCCAAATTTGACCTCCTCTTTCCAAAAATGTAACCCTCATGCACCAAAACCTCATGGATCAAAATGGCCTTTTTGAACTTGCTTGAATTAATTTCAAGTGAGGTTGAAATTTGACTTTTCCAAATAAACATTTTTTAATCATTTTGGCCAATTGGGAATGTCTTGAAATGTCATTTGAAACATGTTGGAAGGCCCATTTTCGTGCTCTTGCCATTACACCTCATCATGTGGACAAAAGTGGCCAATTAGCAACTTTGATTTTAAAAACAAAACATGATTAGCACCTTGCTTATGCAACCTAAAACAGACATATATAAGCACATTTTCTGCCAAAAGAAACCCTAGCAGCCACTGAAAACCAACAGAACATCTCATTCTTCTCTCAAACACCATTTTTCTCATTCTTGCATTTTTGACCAAAACCTCAAAGGAACTCGAGCCTTGGTTAGTGTTGCATCCTTCATCATCATTATTGAACCATTTGCCAACCTCATTCCACAACTGTAAGGCTTTCTTCATGGACTGCATTAAAGGAGCTCATCAATGGCAGATGTCGAGTTAAGCCATGTCAAGGGTTACTGAGCTAAGCTTTCTTCACCATTCACCTTGTGGAAGCTAGTGGAGCATCTGTTTTGAGCCAATACATCCAAACAACACCTGTTTCATCATTTTCTTCAAGATCAAGTAAGTTTTCGAGTTTCTCTATTTACAAAGCTATGCTATGCTTATGATAGAGTGTGTTGTGCTGGTCATTTTGAAACTTGAATCATTGAAAACGGTTGGCTATTATGAAAGTTATGATGATTTAAAGTTTGTTGCTCCAATATGTTTTTGCTCGATTCATGATGCTGGGCTTGATTCATAGAAAATGGCTTTTGGAATGTTGATGTGTGTGGTTTGCTGGTCATGATGATGCCTTCATTTCGAATTTCTGGGAAATAATTTTTTTCGAATTTGATTGATGAAGATGAAGCTCACTGTAGCGTACGAGCCCTATTTCCTGCCCAGAACACGTTTCGCTTGCACATTGCATGTTCTTCCAAGTTCCTGGGCCATGTCACCAATCAGCTTGTGACACGCAGCCTGTCCAATGCACACCGTTTCATTTAAGTTCCCAGGAATTACCAATATGCCATTTCCGGTTTAAATAAATCATTAAATCATTTTAATTCTTAATTTTTATTTCATTTTGTGACCAATCTTTGAAAAATCATAAGTCAACCGATTTTGATCCAAAATTCATGGGAATTTTTGCATTGTATTCATCATGATCTCTAGTTAATTATCATATTTTTTTCCAGAATTTTTGGATGGTTGGATTTTAATTGGTGCTAGGGTTTTGTTCATGTGTTCCTTTTTGTACCTTTTGCCAAAACAATTGTGAAATGATGATGCTTTATCCAATGGCTCCCAAATTTTTTGTGCTTAAACTAGACACATTCATGGTGATTTTGGTGTAGAGTTTATGAATTTATCATTGCTGGTTTGTGAGATATGATTTTTTGAATTAGGGTGTGACAATTTGTGTCACACCATTGATGTCCAACTTCATGATTTTCATTACCATGCTTCTTGAACTCAAATTGGTTTGAATTTTTGCATGAATATACTCTTGGATGTCTAGTTTACATGTGAATTTTCTTGGAATTATTTGTGGCATTTCCTAATTGTTTGAGATTTTTCTTCCCTATTTGGTCATATGTTGACTTTTTGTGATACATGTTCCCATTTCATTTGTGAAATTCTCATACTTTATTAGATGGACATGAAATTTGACATGTGATTAGTAGACATCTTAAGGTTTATCATGGTGTTGATCCCATTCATTTCTCATATGCTATCACTGAGTTATGATTTTTTGAAGTTGATACATGTTTGGCTGACTTCTTTGAGCATGTTTGAACTTGCCTTTCCTTTCGGATTTTCATTGACCTACTTCCCATGATCCAATTTATTTGAAATTTGGTGTGCTTACCATGCTATGGATTATGTTTGATCATGATTTATTTGATGATTTTTGGGATTGTTTATGATTGGTTTTGAGTTGAGTCTTGCTGTTGACTTCTATGGGCTTCTAAATGCCATGCTTTGACCTAATCTGTTCATGAAATGATGATGATGATTGATATGAACATGAAACCAATTGAGTTTGCTTCTTGATTGCTTGAACTTGATTTTGATTGAAATTCATTTGCTTTTTTGACTTTCTTATCTCTTTTTGACCCTAGGCTTGTCCTAGTGGTCATGTTGCTCATGTTTAAGTTTGTTGTTTCAGGTTAAGCAACAAATACCCAAAGAGATCAATAAAAATTGATTGAGCTTGATTGAATATCATGACTAACTTGTTTTGTCTTGTAGGTTGCTTGGCTCACATGCCTTGAGCCTTGTGCATTGCACACTTAGCTTGTTTGTGTTGACTGGTTGATATCTGTTTCCTTTTGCTTTAATTTTGAAGTTGTGTACTAATGCTGTCTGACTGGTTTCAGGTACTTTTAGTTGCTCAGTTCCTTGTGAACTTTTGCTTTGCTTTGCTTGATAAGCAATTTGCATTGAGGTATACCTTTCTATCTTCATGTAGTCTGGAAGACCTGGCCTGTTACTTGGCCAGGCACCTGTCTGAAGTCCTCCTTAAGAGGCAATGTTTGTGATTGTTTACATTTGTCCTTGTACAGAGTCAAAGACCTCCTAAGTGAAGAGGAAATTGGCAGAACCCAAGGGATATGCAATCTATCCCCTGCTATTCTGTGTGTCATCTGCTTTGCTCACACCACTGTGTTGATGCATTGCAGATACAAACCCAAGATCTTGTACAATTGTACAGTTGAGTCAGTTTTAAATGTGTAGAAGGGTTCCTACTTTCTGAACCCACACATTCTTGTCTTAAGCTCTCCCAGGCCAGGGATAAGAGCTGTGAAGTCTCATCTTCACTCACCTTTCATCTGCTTCACCTTAGCCCCTCAATGGCAAGGTTAAGAGCTAACACTACCCAGTTCCAGTGGTTTGTTTGTTGAGGTTGATATGACCCCTCGACTAAAACCTAACCTTGTTTGAGCCCATTGCTTGCATATAGTGTGTGCTACTTGTGCTTGTGTGTTTGCTTTAGCTTGCTTCCTGTGCAAGTTAGGTTTAGTTTGACTTGCTTCCTGTGCAAGTTAGGTTTAGCTTGACTTGCTTCCTGTGCAAGTTAGGTGTGGCTTGCTTCCTGTGCAAGTCATGATTAGGATAGGCTTGTTTCCTGTGCAAGTTAGCTAGAAACCTTAACTTAGGGATGATTTGGATGATAACATCTAGGCTCGAGTCGTAGTCTCCCTAGTTGCGTCTCCCTCTGTTATCTGGTTAGGCTAGTCCTGTGTCCCTGCATAGGGGAACTACGTCGCCCTGATCCTCATACCAGATGAGGTACGTAGGCAGGAGATGAGCAGATCTCTCCGGGCGCCTGTGTCTTTGTTTTGTCTTGTTGTGTGCTTGGAAGCTGATGTAAGTCCATCGAGTGGCATTTGGGTTCCAGTGTGGGTTTGTTGGTTCGGATGCTGATGTAAGTCCAGTGATTGGCATTCAGGCTCCACGTTTGCCTTTGCCAGTGTTTGTTTGTGTGCGTGTCAGCCGAGCTACGAGTGCTCTGATTCTCCTCTCGTCCGAGAAGATACGTATGCATAGGATGCGATATCCTAGCGAGCATGTGTCGTTTCCCCAGTCCGAACTACTTTGACTCTGATGTCTATGCTTGATAGACTAAGTAGGCCCAGGATGCGATATCCTGCCGAGTCGGTTTCAGTCTGTTTTCTTGTGTCTCTTTCAGCCAGTTGTGTGTGTGTGAGCAGTGTTTTTAGCAACCATTTTTCCTTCCTATTGTGCGTGGATCCCGTCGAGTACGACGGATGCGTAGGGGTGCTAATACCTTCCCTTCGCATAACCGACTCCCGATCCCATTCTCTTTGGTCGCGAGACCTTTCCTTTCCCAGGTTTACTCTGAGCGTTTCCTTTCCCTCTTTTGGGATAAATAACGCACGGTGGCGGCTCTGTTGTTCTTGTTTTCCCGCCGGTTTTTCGCGTGATGCGACAATACCCAAAAGTGCTAATTTGAGCTATCAAATATGGGTATCTTTCACTCCATTTCCTTGCTATAATGTTCAAAACCACCCTTGTTTTAGATGAAATGCAATTCAATGATAAACGATCTTGGTACCTTTGATTTGTGTGTTATTGTGCAGGAAGTAGGCATGAAATAATAGAAAGTGAAGACACAAGAAATTTGGCAAAGGGATCAAATCAAACAAGCATTCATCAGCTTGCTCGCTAGGCGAGGGCTGTGGCGAAGCACTCGCTAGGCGAGCGTCCAGCGAAATGCTCCAGTAATTTACAGTGGCAAACATGACCAAACTCGCTAGGCGAGCTGCTAGCGAGGTGGGTAGCGAACACTTCCAGACTTGGTGAAAAGCGCAGCCAGCACTCACTCGCTAGGCGAGGCTCTAGCGAGTTCCCAGTGAGGATTCCAGTAGCAAAACCTCTCAACCTCGCTGGAGCGAAGGTTGAAGCGTGCCCTTCGCTAGGCGAAGGTTTTGTTCGCTAGGCGAACATGACAGTCTGGGAAAGGCTGTTTCTCTGGGCGCAGATGCCTCAGGTGCCTTATTTTGGGGCTCGCTAGGCGAAGCAGTCTGCTCGCCTAGCGAGCATGATAGCCCAGAAACAACACTATAAGTAGCAAGTGCCACTTTTGAGAGCCATACTTCATCTTTCCATACTTTTGTACTTTTTCTAGATATTTTCCAGCTTTGGCTCTAGAGATCTTTTTTTGACCTAGATTTCATTTCTCTTCATCTCTTAACCATCTTTTACAAAAAGAAGGTGGATTCCCATCCAATCTTGATTATTCGACTTGGATGTTGATCAACCTTCTTCCGAAACTTTCCGACCAAGCTACCATGAAAATGAGTAGCTAAGTCCTCCATTTGTCAAGGTTAGATGTAGATGATCATTAGCTTTGTGTGTAAATGTAAGGATCTTCATTTGTAAACTCTTTAATGGTGAATCTATGATGAAAACTTTGTTCTTATTCAAAACACTTTGTGTTGGTTTATGATCGAGAGATGTTTACCAACTCTTAACCTAGGTTTTCATCCAATCTTGTTTGTTAGCTAGAGATAGTAATGAATGATTTTGTTCACCATAAGGTTGAACCGAAAAGTTGTCATTTTGATAGATTGTGTTAGAGATAAATAATGGATCAAAATGGGAAAACTCACAATGTGTGTTCGAGAGAAACACATTGGGAGGACTTTGTGAAATAATTTATCATCTAAAGGAGTTTATAAGATTGTTGACTGAACAAATACATGCAAAGTGATCGTTGAACCCTAACTTTGACAATATTTCTCAAATATTCAAACCATAACTTTTATCGCATTTTATTACATTTTTATGCAAGATAACGTGACAACAACCAAAACCCTATTGTTACCTAAAGCTAGAATTAATACAACCATCGAACGGCGGTGATATCTTACAATCCCTATGGATACGATAACAAAAACCCGACACTTAAAATTACAATCTAACAGGTATAGTGTACCTAAAGATGAAAGGTTAGGTGCATCAGTGAATGTATTGCAAATATGATCTTTGAGGTATATAGGTGGCCTTTTTGTTCTAACAGGTTGATCAATGGGAAGGGATATCAGGTTTGCTTCATCATCATCATGGTGATGGTCATTAAATAATGATGGTAATGCAAGTTTATGTGCTTCAGGTGATTGATGTGGTATTGGTAATTATGGTAGTTATTTATCATTATCATAATGATGGTTAGTATAGGCATGAGATGGGATATGTGTATGTGGTGTAAGAGGTTAATGTGGGATAATAGGGTTTGTGTGAGTTTGGTGAGTTTGATAAATTTCCCAATTATTGGTTGGAGTAATGTCATGTGATGGAAATGGGATAAAGTGTTCATGGAAAGTTACATTTCTATAAATGAAAACTTCATTTGTATGTCAATCCAAAAGAACATATCCTTTGTAACATGCCTTGTATCCCAAGAAAACATATATTCTAGCTCTTGACACTACAACAAATAATGCTTTTCATGACGAAACTTTCACCTCGAGTAATAGAAAACTGAGGTATAAAAAAAAGGCGCGTTATTTTTTATTATTTAAAAAAATTAAAAAAATCATATTTTTCCTCAGTTTTTCATAACACCGAGGTGAAAAAACAACTCAGTACAAGATTTTCATCTAACGTAGTTTATGATTTTATTTGTTTATAAGTGTAAAAAAAATGTTCTAACCCTTTTGTTTTCTATTTAACCGGGGCATAAAATAATAAGATTTTACCATAATCCTTACTAATATGAAGTCGCCCCAAACTCGCAAGCATCATTCTTTGGGATGAATTACAAGACAAAAAATATATTCAATATTCTTCTATTTTGAATAAAACATTTTTTCTGCCCATACAATCTATCTCATATAATGGTGTTGATGTTGTCGTTGTTGTATTTTTGGAATAACCATCATTTAAAGAAGGGAATGCAACTAAATCTAGATATCAACAAAGATATTCAGTAATAAGAGCAAAGATTTGTTGTAAATAATTTATTTTAATATTCCGTGTAAATAATGTAATTTAAAAAAAAAGAATTATTCACCTCGGTTTTCGTCATCACCGAGGTGATAGTTAAAAGGAGAAGATAAAAAACCTTGGTTTTATAATAAATTCGATGTGATTAATCATCATATTTTACTATAGAAATACTTGTTAAACATATTTTACCCTATTATTTTATTATTTTGTGTAAACAGTGTAAATATTTAAAAAAAAAAGCTTTTTTCCTTCGTTTTTAACAGAAATCGAGAGGTGTGTGGTTGATTTGTTTGAACAATTTATTTTACTATTCTGTATACAAATGTAAATATTGAAAAAAAAAGGTTTTTCCCCTCTGTCTTTAACAAAAACTGAGAGGTATTTGGCGCTTGGGTTGGAACATATTTTATTGAGGTAAAATATAAGTGTGTTTCTTCACCGTCCTTAAACAAATATTTGTCGTTCATTTAATGAGTATCAACACTCGAGACACTGTCATTTGTGATCCTCGTGATACCTAAAAGCCTTATTATAAAAGCATTATAATATTAGTGAATCCACAAGAAACTCAAATATTGTGAAACTGTGTATGTTTAATCAGAACACTGTATCAATATGATAGATTGCAAGATCATAAAAAATTTAGGTTTTTAATATGTCGTTGGTGAGAGTACTGTATTTACTTTGGTGAGAGTATTGTTCTTATATAATTATATAACTGGATATTTATTTTATTTATCTAACCTTTTTTTGTTTTATATCAGACACAAATGAATGCAAAACCCATAAAGAATATATTGCATTCAATATTTGATCTTCCTCAAGATTAATGAAATGAGGATCCCCAACAGTTGCTCTTCTCCAAGAGATTCATCATTTGTTCTTCATCGACAGCGATGACGATGAAGAACAACATTTTTACTTTAATATTGTGTAAACAATGTAGTTTGTAAACAAATTAATTTATTAATATTCTGTATAAACAATGTAATGAGGATTTAAAATCTCTCTCTCTCTCTCTCTCTCTCTATATATATATATATATATATATATATATATATATATATATATATATATATATATATATATATATATATATATATATATATATATATATATATATATATATATATATATATCTTACCCCTTGGTTTTGTTATAAAACCGAGAGGTATATGATGCTAGTTTGGAAAATATAAAAATATTATTGTTGGGGTTCAAACCCATGACCATTTAAACTAAACCCTCAATTATTTTTAAACCGAGGGGTAAAGCTTCCACTTTTCACATTACCCTTTGTTACCTCGGAATTGTAACCGAGATAAAATTTATTTCGCGTCCGACATAACATATATTATTTTTAGTAGTGTGAATCAAGTTTGGATATCTGGGATTGTAAAGTTGATGCAAATGCAAGACATCCAAAGACTTTGAAATTTTGTAGGTCAGGGTCTTTGTCAAACAAAGTGTAATATGGTGATTTGTTGAATAGTATTAGAGTGTGACTTTATTGATCAGGAATATAGCTTGATTACTGCATATGACCAATATATTTTTGAAAGTTTAGATTGGTATAACAAGGCTCTTTCAACATTCAAAATATGTTGATGTTTTCTCTTCACTCTCCCATTTTGTTGGGGTTTTCGATATAAGACATTTGGTGTTGAATGCCTTTGTATTGTAAAAAGAATAAAAGGGCAGATTCTTTGTACTTATGATTTGAGGAGTGGTTTTATGTTGGTTTTCAACCATGTTAACAAAGTTTTGAACATGCATAACTACTTCATATTTGACTTCCATTAAGATAATCCATATAGATCTACTAAAGTCATCCACAATGGTTAAAAAATATCTATGTCCATGAATTAAAAGAGTGGATATTAGTACCCATACATAAAAATGTAAAAGAGAAAATTTAGAAGTAGCATGTGATGTACTTAACATACATATGGATTTTTCTTTTGTTTAGAAAAGTGGCAGTCACAAACAGTTTTATTGTCATTGTTAATAGAGGGATACAATTTTGTCATATCATACAATTTATGATTGGAGCGATGTCCTAGCCTAAAATTTCATATAGAAGTTTGAGGTAAGATGTGAAAAGATGAATGACTACCAGTGTGGTTTTCATGTTTATAAGGAAAAGGTAGGCTAGGTACTAGTGTAGATTTGGAATTCCTCATCAATTTTTACAATCCACTCACTTGACTAGTCAAACCAAGCATCCTCGTTGACTTCGTATCAAGTAAAAAATGGTGAGTTTATGTGAATTTGGTTGATAAGTTGAGGGATTGACATAACTTGGATACAAATATCATATTGATTTTGAAAGCATCTGAATATAAAACATTGGAAAGAGAAAGAAATTAGGAGATTTTGACATTACTTGCATAATGTACTTGCATTGAACTAACATTTGGTCAATGAATATCTAATGGTTCAATTCTATAATATGATTCATAGGAATGAAATGATGAACAAATATGGTCATTAGCTCTAGAATCAATGATCCAACAAGATGGATTATGACTGTTACTTGGATAATAAGGTAAATTTGACTTGGAATTGAAAATGTTACCTAATATGGAATGGATTGGTTTATGTGATAAATGACCAAGCTGAACCATTTCAAATGAGGTGATTTGATTGGAACTTGAACAAATATCATTTGCTTGATGAATCAAGTTTTCCTGTTGTAATAAACATATTAACTGATCATACTTTTCTTGAGTGATAATAAATGCAGGATCTGAAGGAGAATAACGATCCAAAACGCAGTGGAAATTTAAAAATTTCTCCTTTAGTGATCCTTACGAATGGGCATGATCAGTGATAGAATCGTTACCTCTTGTGGCGATTGAAACCCTCGATGTAAATCTAAGGAGTGATCACGAACGTTGAATGGTGACAACGCCTCTACTCAGTCCACACGAATGGATTCCTTCAATCTCAGTGCTAGCTACTACGAATGAAGGCTTTGAGTGAGAGAGAGAGAGAGAGAGAGAGAGAAATGAAATTTCAACTGCACAAATGCTTCTGCACAAGAGTTCTATTTATAGAACCACTGGTGTGGGTTGCAAGCTAAAAAGCCCACTTAAGTGTATGTAGCCCATATCTTATAATATGCCAAAATCACTTAAGCGCATGGTACCTTACCATATTTCGTATTCTACTTAAGTACACCGTACCTTACGATGTTCTACAATTCACTTAAGTGCACTGTACCTTACGGTGTTCCTTATTTACTCTATCTCTCATCAATCCGTCCTTTTGTGTGTGACACTGTAGGTTTTCGCGACCTTAGCAATTATGTTAAATCACGTATTTAACATAATAAATAGTGAGCGGTATCTAGCAACACATCACTGCTACCCAAGACACGAAAATGTCATGTGATCTGACAAATCCTTTTGTGATAATACTTATGTGTATAATTACTCTTTTGTCCCTATGTCTATATTGAACACAAGACATAGACCGTGTCATCCTTGTCCAGTTCAATATTGGCCCCGTAGACATTTATCCTGTTACGCAGGATAGGGAAATTCCATCTAGGTCACTCATGTCCCTCAGCATGCTTCGTGGAGTACCCATAAACTGTCTTTATGGTCATCCAGTTACGGACAACGTTTGATCAACAATAAAGCACTCGACTCTACATCTAGGGTCCATAGTGGTTTCAGGTCGAAGGGTGGTATACACCACTATCACCATGAGAATAACTTATGACACTTTGCATAACATTCTATATGGTATTCTCATAGCGGGTCAATCCAGTATAAATATTACTCCTAATATTCATACCTATGTTTAAGACTTGATAACTCCTTATCCATGGTCCATGAGATGTGATCATCAGTCTATATACATAACAATCTTAATGTTTTAATGTTATTCCACTTCACAACGAAGCTCGACTGCAGATATTTTAAGAATAATGTCTTTATGTTTAATGGGACCTCATGATTAAGTCACACTTGATACATTAAACGGGCTATCTATTCTAGGGACTTTATTAAACAAACATAATAAAGAAAAAGTCTTTTATTATTAATAAATAATTCGATACAAGTACCAAAAGTATTGACCTCTAGGGCTTACACCAACAGGATCCACCTGGATTTGTGAATCACTTATGTCAGAAGCAGTTTGGCCATTTGAATTAGAATGTGTCTGAGCATTAACAACTAATGTATTTTGTGAATTTGAGGGTGACCATGCTTTTGATAACAAAATTCAATGGTGTGTCCATGTTTGTTGCAATGTATGCAGAATCTAGAATTTGTTTTTTCAAAAGAACCTCTACCTCTACCATAGTTTCTTTTTACATCAAAAGCATTTGCCAACAGATTTTAAGTGTCAAGATTAGATGTAGGAATCATGCTTCTTTCTTCTTGAGTCTTCACGACTGAAAAACTGTCATTTAAACTAATTAAGAATAGGATGGATTGATCTTCAAATATGTATGTTCTTGTTGAACGCATAACTTCACATTTACATTTATGGTAGCTTGTACATGATGCAATTGGCATGTGTACACTCAATTCATCCCATAAAATTTTAATTTCTATGAAATATTCAAGAACAGATTTGGAATCTTGTTTTAGAGAATTGAGTTGAGATTGAAGTGTTGAAACTCAAACTCTAACAATCTTTGAAAATCTTTCTTTCAAGTCATCCCAAACTTCTATTACATTATCATGATATAAAATTGTCTGAACAATAGAATCATAAACATAATTTATCATCCAAGAGTGTAAGATATGGTTGCACCATTCACAAGATGATTTATTAATACCATCATTTGGCACAGGTGTTGAATGATCAATCATGGAAAGTTTGTTCTTTGCACGAAGAGCTCTTCTAAAAATTTTGCTCCAACCAACATAATTGGCGCCATCAAGTTTGGGTATAATTGTGACTGAATTCTTGTCTTCGCTTGGGTGAACATAGTAAAGTAAATCGAGTTGAGATTTAACTAGAATCATATTTGCATTGCGATGTGGCATTTGATTGCAGAAAAAGATGAACAATCAAAGGTGGAAGATGGTGAACAAAAGAACAAATAAGAGTAAGACCAAATTACAAAATATCAAACTAAATTCCACTTTGCGATTTCTTGCTTCCAACATGCAGGGGAATATTAAAAATATAGGTTAGTTATATATTAGATCAAGTGAGATAGTATAGATAGTTGTAACCACGAATGATACTTTTTATTCATTTATAATATTCTATTTTCATCAATTCTTTTCATGAATGCGAAGCTTTTCTCCCCCTCTTTTCATGAATGTCATATTTCATGAAGGGAATACATATTAACCATCATAGGTGTGACAATAGGTGATGATTTCTCCTTTTACTAACTTCTAATTATAACTCTCTCCAATTGGAAAGCTTCGCAGTGAAGAAACTAATTAACTATATTTATATTAGAAAAGGTGATGAAAGCGAGTTAGTTAGTGCCTAACTAACCTGTATCTTTTTGGTGATCATTGTTGTGTGATAGCCACATTGAAGATCCACTCTAACAGAGCATGTTTGGAATTCTTTTTCATGACTTACACTTGTGTTGATATTCCAACATTGTCACCACATCATTGCTTAAAATCAGCATCTCCTTGAGTCTATTTCTGTTGAATTTCTCTTAACATGGATCCATAAATTAAACCCTTTGTTGAGTTCTTTAAACCAACTTCATCCAATGATCCACCAACCTTGACATGGATCCATAACTGAGAAAAACTTAGGGACTTATAATTTATTTTAATAATTTATAGAACAGATTGATAAGAGAATGATAGTTTAAAAAATAAAGTGAAGGCTTATTCATGAAAAATACACTGTATAATAATGTTTTAATGTTCTAGTCTTCATATATAGTACACATACATTGTCATTCCTTCCATTTTAATTATTGCAATACTTTACATAGATTCATAGTCACATGTCCATCTTCCACCATATGGTCCACATCTCTGCATTTTTGTCATTTTAATGTCCTTAGGCCCCCACGCCTTTTTAACCTGGAAGAATCTTTACCAATTTTATTTGGAGTCCCCTTGAACATGGATGAGAATCCATAACCATCAATAGGATGAAAATAGCCATTGAAAAATACATATCTCAGTCTCACTACACATAAAATGCAAGCTACATTACTTAATAATTTCAGGTCTTAATAGAATGAGATCAAAGACAAAATAATCTAAAATAAAAAAGTTACATGACAGAACCTGCATAAAGTCATGATAAACCCCTCACCAAAAATAACAATAATAATGAATGAGTGATTGATAATTTTTGGCCTAATGTTAAACAATGAATCCACATGTTCTTACAATCACTAGCTCATTATTTTGTGAAGGGTTTATCTAATGACTATTTTACAATTGTTCCCGAGAAAAGCTGTACTTCTTCGATCCTTGACATTATACGGTCGAACTCTTACTACTACTGAACTAACACCTTACCAAAAGGCTTGTATCATCTCTTGAATCTTATAGCTTCAAAGTGAGATCAGGAGATGTAGATGCTTGTGGTGGAGGAGGTGCCATTGGAGCAAAACTAGAATTTCCAACAACGATACCACCTCCCTGATCCACCTGTCTGAAACTTCCCGGCCAAAAGAAACCTACATCGTCATCTTCCGCAAAAACAACTGATCCGAAATGGTTTCTATTGAATTTCGCAGCAGCTCTCATATCAGGAGCCCTTGCTGATGAAATCGGTTGCATATGTGCTCTTTGATGCATTGCACCATGAGCTTCAACGCCAAGGGACCGAAAAGGCGAACCATGAAGAGGTAGTGATGCTAGGCTTGTGTACCTGTCGGTGAACATTCCCATTCTCATTGCACGTTTAGCCATCGTCCTCTCCCGTTTGTGAGCATTCTGATGACCTCCTAACGCTTGCGAGCTAAAGAATTTCCTCCTGCAGTAATTACAAGAGAAAACCCTTGGAGTTACCGATGGCGGCGAAGCATGAGCTTCAGCAGTAGCTCCCACTTCACTGCTAGCATCACTTGAAGCCTTAAACTCGCCATCACTCGAACTGATATTGAGTGTCAAGTCAAGCGTCATGGAGCCAAGATCGCGAGGCGCTTCGGAAGGATTTTCGGGTTCCAAGTTTAAGTTTGGAGTCATCATTTATATGAATCTTCTAAGAGCTATAACTTCTTCTACACTTTGACTAGCTTATCATGATGATACTGTCACCTACATTATATGCTATGTTAGGATTGCTCAATGTCAACAACATCTTCCTCAAAAAAGAACAAAGATATGTAGCGCACACACAACAAAATTCAATTTTAAATTAAAACAAAAAATTAAAAGATGTATTTTACTAAACCTTCGGATTTTGATAGAACAATCATTAATGACCCGAATGTGTGAATTTGGAGACTGAATTCAGTTTCATAAAAAGGCCTAAGACTACATTTTGTTTGTCCAAAAAAGGACATAGATATTAAACTATCACATCAAAAGTAAACTATCTTCCCAAGGAAGGAATAATAAATTATAATTTGTAACAATTTAGATTTAATCCTTAAACATGCCCAATTAGTAACATATTTAACTCACAATTGATGCTAATCACTCAAAATAGTCCTAAACAATGAAATCAAACAGAAAATTGGAAGATTGGAAACACTAAAACTCAAGAAGGTAGCTTGAATTGGTTATTAGAGAAAGAAGTTGAATATATACCAAAGGGAATCATGAGTTATTTAAATCATTCAACTATTTAACAAGAGAAAAAATGCTAGTAACATCAAATTAGGCTCCATGTTGATACTCATAGCAACTTAGATCTAAATTTCAATACTGAAAACAAAGATGCAGTTACTTACATAAGCAATTAGCATAGTAGGAGGATTGTGGAGGGATATAATATAAAGGGAAGGCAAGTAGTAGTGTGATTGAGAAGAAGCAAAGACAAAAGGTGGAAAGGCTTTTGTATGAAAAAGAGGAGAATGAATGAATGAATGAGTAAGGCGATACTTAAAAAGGAGATGATAAGATTAGAGAAGAAAAAGAAAGAGAGTTATGGGAAAGGAGAGAAGAGAGATGGTATTGGTAGGGTTGTCAGATAACATAATTACATAGCACAAGACAACAAAACATATTGAGATGAATGAAACAACAACGATAGAGTTAATAGTACTACAGATCATATTTTTATATAAAACCTTAAATAAACTACTTTCATCAATAATAATAATAATAATAATAATAATAATAAATATTATTATTATTATTATTATTATTATTTATTATTATTATTATTAAATATAAAATATCCGTATTTTATTTTAGGTGGTAATTTAGAAGAGTAGTTAATTATGAGTTTAGTGAGTGTTTGTTTGGTTTATTTATAAGAAAACAAAAAAGGACGAACGAAATAGAGACAGCGAGACAAACTAAGTCCCCACTTCATCTCTCCCAACACCTACAATAAAGACGCAACATGCTCATACTAATTAGTAATAATATATATATATATATATATATATAATATATATATATATATATATATATAATATATATATATATATATATATATATATATATATATATATATATATATATATATATATATATATATATATTTATTATATATATATATATATATATATATATATATATATATATATAAATAAATATATATATATATATATATATATATATATATATATATATATATATATATATATATTATTGGTAGTCTAAATAAACATATGTCTTTAATAGAGTATCGAGTCATCCTTAAATATTGATTTATGATTTTTTTTCTTCTGTTGATGAGATTTATCTTATTTCCTGCAAAGCGTGCTTGAATTGTAAGCGGAAAAATTCATTGATCAATTATATGAAATTAGAACATCAACACTTACTTGTTGAAAATATGATTTGTGAGAATAAGAGTTGTCATTCTTACCACCTTGATTCAGAATCTTGAAAAGATGAGCGATCAGATCTTCCTTTGTATCTCACACTCTCGTTCACAACAACCCTCAATGGGGATGGGGGCAACTTGTGGAGACATCAATTGTCTTTCTAATTATGTGATTAGAGAAGGGGCTTAGCCATATAATATATACAACCTAACCCACATCCATTATGGGCCAAGGGTTAAAGCACACATTTTTGCCCACATCAATCTGGTTTCAGATACTCTACTTTAATTAAAAAAGATCACTTAACCAATAAAAAGGCTTATTTATGCACCCCATCAGAATCATGATTAACCTGATTTTCTTAAACTAAAATAACAATTGATTGTAGCCTATAAAATATCAGATAAATCTAACACACTCCCATTTGGGTAAAAACAATTGTGTGATTTTAAATTTTTAAAAAACATTTTGACAACGAATCTCGGGTTAATGACTAATTTCTTAAAATGTGACCACATTTTAAGAAAATACATGATTCCATGTGCAATATCTGAATATGACTTCATCCAACAAAAGCCAAATAGTATCAAATAATGATGATTACTATATCCTTCATTGACGTAAAACCTGTTACTAATACTACAGACTTCGTCAACTAGTCATTAGTGTGGAGTGTGGCAAGAAAACAACATGCCAATGTGATCCAACAACTAAACTGCTATTTTCTTTGTCATTCCTTAACAAATTCTCTCAAATTTCTTAAAGTCAAAGAAATAGCATGATTTTACAAACCATAACGCCTCAGCTCCAATATGACGTCGACCACCGGCACAGTGGTCCTGACAACTTCGATCTTAAAATCATACCTCAGCTCCAATATGGCATCAATCACCAGTATATTGGTCCCGAAGATGTCGAACTCAAAATTATAATCATGTCTCGAACTCCAAACTTGTGTCGACCATAGGCATGATGGTCTCAATGACAACTAGTCCCAATTTTAACAATTGACATATAAATAAATAATGAAAAATAATAATAACAATATTCATTGCAATATCAATTTCTCAAAATAGAAAGTACTTGACAATCCAACAATTAAAGTGTCCAAAACAAAATACAACATGCTAAGAAAATGGAACAAAGAATAAACTTCCACTAACCAATTACATCAAAATAACTCACAATGCATATGTTCTCAAAATTGTTTTTGAACATAATGGGCCTAACTCCCTTTGTTAGGGGATCAACTAGCATGAAATCAGTACCAATGTACTCAACAACAATGTCATTTTTCTTTAAAAGATCTCTAACTTTTAATACTTCAACTCCAAATGCTTAGAACCGCTAGAAATTTTATTATTCTTAGAGTAGAATGCAACTGCATTGTTATCACGGTAAATTTTTAGTAGCCTAGCAATAGAATCAACAATATGAAGTCCAGTTACTAAATTTCTCAACCAAACAACATGAGTAGCAGCAACATAACAAGCAATAAACTTTGTCTGCATAGTAGAAGAGGAGGATAGAGTTTGCTTTTTACTCTTCCAGGATATTGCACCTTCATCCAACATAAATATGTAACTAGAAGTAGATTTCATGTCATCAACACAACCAATAAAATCATAGTCAGTATACCAACTATTTCCAAGTTGTCAACTCTCCTAAAAACAAGTATATACTATTTAGTTCTCTGGAAATATCTCATCACTTTCTTAGCAACAATCCAATGATCATTCCCAGGATTAAACTGGTATCGTCCCAAGACACCACCTACAAAAGCAATGTAAACTTGGTGCATACTTGAGCATATATCAAGTTGCCCAATGCAATGTCAAAGGGTTTTCCCTTCATCTCTACCCGCTCAATCTCATTTTTAGGACATTGATCTTTACTGAATTTGTATCCTTTAGTAATTAGAACATCCCCTAGCTTACAATTCTACATATTGAACCTCTCCAATACTTTATAGATATAAGCCCTCTGTGAGAAACCAAGTACACCACGTGAACTGTCTCTGTGTATTTAAATTCCCAGCATAAAGGATGCTTGACTGAGATCTTTCATTTTAAATAACTTGGTTAGCATAAGTTTGGTCTCATTAAGTATACCAAGATCACCACTGGAAAAAAAATATCATCAACATACAACACAAGAAATATGAATTGATCCCGATGACCTTAAGATAGATGCACTAATCAACTTTATTTTCTTCAAAACCCAATGAAGTCACCACCTCATCAAATTTAAAGTACCATTGTCTGGAAGTTTGTTTCAAATCATAAATAGATTTTCTCAATTACAAACCAAATGCTCATTACCACTAGTCACAAAACCCTCAGGTTGTTGCATTTACACATTCTCATTCAGAAAACCAGTCTGAACATCCATCTGATGCAATTCCAAGTCAAGATGTGCTACAAGGGCCATAACGATTCCAAAAGAGTCTTTAGTGGAAACAGGAGAAAAAGTTTCATTAAAATCATTTCCTTCTTTTTGTGTGAATCCATTAACCACAAGACTTGTCTTAAACCTCTTGATTTTACCTTTTGAGTCCTTCTTTGTTTTGAATATCCACTTGCAGCCAATCGCCTTACAATTTATTAGTAACTCCATTAGTTCTGAAACATCATTATTTACCATAGATTTCATTTCATCATGCATTTCATCTATGCACATGCTAGATTGAGAACAAGTAATAGCTTCTAGATAACTTTTAAGATCAATAACAATACCAACATCATAAACATGCTCACGAAGATAAATTACAAAATCATCAGGGATAGCAGGTCGCTTTTGTGTTACTGTCCTTCTAACATGGATTTGCTCAACTACCTCAGCAGGTTGTGCATTCTCAACCACAACAGAAGGATCAACTATATTTTCACCAAGTGGTTCAACCACATTTTTATTTGGAGCAAAGCCTCCACGAGTAGTGGATGAGCTAGCGTTATAAAAAATTAGGCAGTGGCAAAGAAACAACGTCAGGCATAGCATAATCAATATTACCAGATATAATGACAGGCTCAGCAACATTAAGCTCAAGGAATTTTGCATGCATGGACTCCACAATTTTATTACCTCTATCAGGACAGAAGAATTTGCATCCTTTGGCTCGATCTAGATATCCAATGGAAAAAACAACAACTAGTTTTAGGGTCAAGCTTTGTCTCAAAGGGATTACATATTTTAACCTCTATGGGGCAACCCCCTACTCATAATGTTTCTCATCATATCCTTAAGAGTTCGGTTTTGCCTTTCGGCTACACTATTTTGTTCAAGAGTACCAGGCATGGTGTATTGTAGAACAATTTCATAATCCTACAAGTATTTTGTAAAAGGCCACATATGTTGCCCAATAGAATCATATCTACAATAATACTCTCTACCATGGCCAGAACTCACCTCCTTTATCACCTTTCCTAGTTGCTTTTCAATTTCAGTTTAAAGATTTTAAACTTTTCAAGTGTTTCTGATTTTTCCTTAATCAAATAAAGATAGATAAACTGGGAAAAACCATAAATAAAAATGATAAAATATTTATTACCACAAATAGAATCAGAAAGGGAGTCGCTAATGTCTGTATGAATAATTTCCAAAATGTCTGAACTTCTAGTTGAACCTTTCTTATTGGTCTTAGTAAACTTTCCTCTAATACAATCCACAAAAGTCCCCAAATCATTGAAACCTAAGGAAGGTAAAATATCATCTCTAATGAACCTTTCAACTATTTTTTTAGAGATATGGCATAAACGTGTGTGCCATAGCAAGGGGGATTTTTCTATAATTTTATACCTTTTAGAAATGGAGCTCTTACCATTCAAGGATAAGGAAATATTATCACAATCCAAAGACAACTTATATAAATCATCCAGCAAGATATCATTACCAACAAATTGAGAATTCAACATCAAGATCACAAGTTTGGTTTCACGTAGTTTCATGTCAAGATCAGTGATCTCTAATGAAAATTCTAAATCTTTCTTCTATTTCTTAAAAGTAGATCCATTCAGGATCTCAATAGAAGCAGAACAGTTGTTCATATAGAATATTATTGTTGAGACAAAATATGAATGCATTAGAACAAATAATAAAGGCAAGATATAGTTTTAATGAACATAAGCTATCACGAAGAGGCCAACATTATCACGCAATCCTCTTTGAGTAGAATCCGCAAATCCAGGTCACAACTAAGGTCAAACCTCATATGAGTTACCCAATGAACATACATTGGGTTCTAAAATCTATCTCCTTTGGATAGATAAATTCTCTAAATCAAAACACCTCCAACAACTTCATCCATAAATTTCAAGAATAAGTTACTCAGTGAGCATACATTGAATTTAGAAATTTATCTTCTTTAGACAAATAAATCTCTTAGACCAAAGCATCTCCAATATTTATATCCTTAATTAATTACAATCTTTACATACAATTGTCCTCCTTTGGGAATTCAATTATAGTAATGACTGAAAATCATTCATCAAACTACAAATAGACTTTTATAAATTAAAATGATTGATCTCACTTTGGTGATAATCACACAATTATTTATATAAGTTCTTGCCTATGAGTCAAATTTCTCTTGTACAAAAGTAAACAGTACATCACTCCCGATGAATATTTTTCCTCAAAAGTAACAATCTAAATATTACAGGGGATATTAGATTTTTTTTTTAAAATAACCAACTTTTTGAAAAATAATTCCAAAATAACAAATTTTTCAATTTTTTTTCCAAAATAACCATATTTAAAAGAGGATGCGGCAGATGAACTGGCGCATGCCATATGTATGAAGAGGAGGCTCACAAGGCATTGGTGCCTGCATTGGTAACCTCATGAGGAGGTGCCAATGCCTATGGCGCCTGCATTGGGCCTCATGAAGTGGCGCTAATGCCTCTGGCGCCTGCATGGTGCCTTAAGAGGAGGCACCGAAGCCTCTGGCGCCTGCATGTGTTGACATGTTAGGTGCCTAGCCTCTTAGCCATGCATTTTATACCTCCTATGTATAAATACCTCACCTTGGATGCAATATTTTTCACACAAAATCATCCCCTACTACCATATTTCCTCTCATTCGACTCAAGTCTCCTTCAAGTTTTTGTGTTTTAACCATGTCTGCATACATTCAGAAGCAAAATGCCGATGTAATATTTTCCGTCGTTCCGTCTTTGATAAAGATTCATCTCTAGAACACAAATACGTTTGAACGTCTTAATCGGACGTTGAACAGTTGGTTAGATTGAGATATTGGAGATGATGAAAGGATTAGAAGAATACAATGATTTTTTTACCAAAATAACTCTGGTTTCAAAACAAATTCCCAAAGTATCCCACTTTTAGGAGGAGGCGCCAATCCAATTGGCGACTCCTCTTAAAAATTGAATGGAGGCTCCAATTGGATTGGCTAGGGCACATGGTGCAGCCAATCCAAATGGCGCTCGTGTCTATTTTTACAAAGGAGGCGCCAATTGGATTGACACCTCAGTGTAAAATGCAATTTTGTTGTTATAAATAGATGTGTTGTGTGAATCATTGTTCCACATCTCATTTTATCATTTGGCAATCATGTTTGGTGTTTGTCGCCGATACGGAAAGGTGATTTATGCGAGAGACAAACCTCCGATGCTGATGCTATTCTGGAACATCACTACGTTCGATCAACTGAAGAGGGAGATGATTCGTTGGTTAGATGAGAAAATACCAGAAGGGGAAAAAATTAGAATTATTGAGAGACTCGACAGTATCTTTGGTTGGGTGCGAATGAAAATTGATAAGGATGCTAGGGAAATGATGTTCGGTCGAGATAACATCAATTTGTTTGTTGTAATCAGTTAGAAATATTTCTATTTTCAGTTAGCTTATTTTGTAATGATGTTTGTTGTGAACCTCGTTGTAACAAAAACTTTATGATATATAATGATTGAAGGTTATAAAAATACAATGTTACAAAAAGCTTATGACCCAGATGATGCTCCTCGATTGGGACAGTTGTTCTTGTTGTGTCCTGGTTGATGACAGATACTACATAATCTTATCATTTTATCTGTCAAATCCATTTCTGTCCTGATACGTGTTTTGTTTGGCCTTCCTTTTTTCTTTCTACGCATCTCGTCGTTGTGCCAAACTATATCACCTTCGTATGGAGGCCAGTATTCCTCCATTGGTAGTACCGAGAAGCTTTTATTATATACATTCATGACGGTGACGACCTTGTACACATCAGATAAATATTGCAATGACATGGGAGCAAGGAATGCGGAAGGCCTGGAATTTTTCACAGTCGCACCAACTTCTGTTTAGTCTAACAGCATAAGCTAAATTTGGTCTCCCCTCGTTGTGGTCCATTATTTCCTGGACGCTGAAATTTTGCCTATGACGGTCAATGACTATTACAGCGTGTGTGCTAGCTTTGATGCTCTCCTCTTTCATGACTTTCATGCAACACTCACTGAATACTTGCCCAAACATTAACAGCGTACTCCATCTTTCACCTCTGGTTGCGAACGTAGAAGCCAACCTATAATAGGTCAATCTTACCAAGGCGGTTATTGGCAGATTTCTAATTCCTTTTAATACCCCGTTCATGCATTCCACAAGGTTTATTGTCATGTGGCCCCATCGACAACCTCCGTCAAATGCCCTTGTCTACTGCTCTACTGGTATCTTATTCAGCCATCTTCCCGCGTCTTCATTAGACATTCTAATTTCATCACGATAATATTGAAATGACGGCTGAGTTAGAGCATACCCATCATTCACCACTTTCTTGCAAAGATTCTTATCTTTTATTGCACACATGAAGTTTTGTGCAATATGTCTAATTCAATAGACATGGGTAGAAGGAGGATCATGCCATCCGTTGTCATGGTTGTTATAGGCACTCTCAATGGCAGCATGTCTATCAGAAATCAAATAGAGATTGCCTTATGGAGCCACATGCGTTCTAAGATGTCGAAGAAAGAAACCTCATCCACCAGCCGTCTCACCTTCAACCAGAGCAAAGGCAATGGGAAAGACATTGTTGTTGTTGCCTTGTGAAACCTCCATAAACAAAGTACCCTTGTATTTTCCGTATAACCAAGTGCCATCAATTTGAATAATAAGTTTGCAGAATGCGAAACCTTTGATGCATGGGTCAAACGCCCAAAAGAGATGGTGAAAGATTCTATTACCTGTAACACAAGTTCCGTCTGGCATCATTGCTGACAATGTCTCCATAATTGCCACAGTTCCTGGGACATATGTTTTTAGTGCCCATAAAACCATGGCAATTCTTTCTATGAATCCTCCCAGTTGCCGAATACCTGTTCAACAGCCTTTGTCCTTGCAATCCAGGATTTCTTGTAAGATGGAGTATAATTATATGTTGTTCTGATATGGGATATAATTATACTTACCTTCACTGATGGGTCTTTATTAACCAACGGCAGAATGTCTTGACATATCAATACAACGCTTAATTTACGGTGATCTTGTTCAACGTTAGTTACAATGCAACTATGAGGTGGGTCTATTGAAGCTATCTCCCAAGAGTTGTTTTTCTTTTTGTAAGACGCAACCAACCGAAACTTACAAAGGATGTTACGACATTCGATGACATACCTTCTCGAATCAGTGTGTTTCACTGTAAAATCGGCAGAGTTGTTCATGTGGAATTTTTTGATAGCTCGCACACATTCTTCTTTGCTACGAAACATGTCTCCCACCTTTAATTCGCCTTCTGAGCGTGGATATGGGTTATAGAAAACATTGTTGGATGTTTCATCGTCATGCAGATCCATGTTTGTCATATGTTGAGGCGGATTGTAGACATTACTAGGAGGTATTGGCGGTGCTTGATCATCATCTTCAATGTCGTTGTTCAGCATGTGATCAACCTGTATCTCAGTCTCCTCTTATTCTTCATCAACGACGTTCACTTCTGCTTTTGCTTCTGGGTTGACGTCATCTGACCATTGTGGATCAAATTCACCAGATTCATCATGACTGGTTATTTGAGACTGCTGAGATGGTATACATGGTTGAAGAGTAATATACAACTTAATACAATTGCATCTTGAATGTTCATGACTAACAAAGATGTATTCAACATCTTCATCAGCACGTACCTTAAGTGGGAAAACCTTGCATTGACTGTTCTAAAAAAATATTAGATTTTGATACGTGATCTTTGACACAATACCCGATCCTATACAGGATTGTATTTTTTTTCTTTCAAATGCAAGCAGGTTGCATTTCTCTTGATCGTAAGTCGAATGGTATCGGTGTTTCGAAAACAAAAATCGTATAACTCAGACTCGTATGTTTCATCGTTGTAGTGAACGTTGACACTGTATTTTGGTGAAGATGACATTGTGCAGATGAAAACTATTTTCTTGCTGCAGATGGATGTGGGTTGAGTCTTGGATGTTGATAGTAAGACACTTAAATAGGTGAGTGATTTGTCTCACATGCAAGCTAGTTCGAAGTGATGTATCGCACATGCAAGCTAGTCCAAAATGATGTGTCAACCATGCAAGCTACTCAAAAGTGACATGTCCAACATGCAAGATAGAGGACAGCCACGTGTCACACATGCAAACACACACTCCAAATGAATTGGCGCCTCCTTTCATTCCTTGCACATGGGCGCTAATCTATTTGGCGACACCTTGTCTTGCATGCATGCAAACCTCGAAACCAAGCAATCAGACCTAGGTGTGTCATGCATGTCCCTACGGAGGCGCCAATTTGAATGGCGATACCATGTACAAAATGCACATGGGCGCCAATTCATTTGGAGACCACATGCAAATACAATTTTCCATGATCCAATTCATTTGCCTATTAATTCATTCACACCATCAACACTTCTTCCATACTATCACTCACTACTTCTTCTGCAATTTCATCTACAACAACTTCTTGTAGTTTCATCTGCACCAACCGCTTTCATCCTCGACAAAATGTTTATCCTCACAATGGGCGACTCGCATAGAGGAACGGTTACAAACATAGCAACTTATGTGTCATACCCCGATTTTGACCCTGAATTTTTTCCATTTTTCATTTTTGTTTGGCACTTGGCTTTAGGTTCATTTGCATACATTCATTCCCAAATCCATATTTTTGTTACACATTGGTCATTGTCTATGCCTTTTGATCATGGTGCTTTTGATTATAGAATGGATTTTAATCATTTGACTTTTTAATTTTTCAATTTGATTTTAATTTCAAATTAAGTTTAATTCCAAATTTCAATTTAATTTTAATTGTTATTGTTACTAATGATTGAAACTCTAATTGATTTTAATTTTCAAATAAATGTTAGAGTTGATATCAAAGTAATTTTAATGAATTATAGATTAATTTGATTTTAAGTTGGTTTTTTGCTGATCTGTTATTATTATTTAAATTGATATTTAGATTAGTCTTGGATCATTCCTAAAAATCCATATCCATTTTTTTATAATCAAACCAATAACTCAACTAGGTTACTGTGGTTAGTACATTGCGAGTTGGTGCTTACACCTCCAATTTGGAAGAAGGCATGAAGATTCATGAATTGGCACGCATTTGCAACAGGCTGGTGTGCATTCTTTTATGCTAAACCGCTAAAGACTGACCCATGTAAAGAAAAATGACTGAGAGTGGCATAAAGCATTTACATTTCTACATGCTAAGCACGTCATATTTTATTCTTAAGCCTCTGTGGGAAAAGAATATGTGGCAACAAAGACATTTAGCTGCATATCTTAAAAAAAATCCATCCATATGAACTTCATTGTATAACCGTGCACCTATTGGTCTAGTTTTTTTTTAATGGCAAAATAATATATTAAAAAATTTGGGAATAAAGATCTCAGTATTGTACAATAATAGTGATATCAGAAAGCACAAAGATGTACTAGATTGAGCTCACTAAAACGAAGATAACACATGATACAACAAAAACATCCTAAAAGCAAGTTGCAACAACGGCTCCAAAACCGAGCAGAAGCAAGGTCTGGCCGAAGACGCCGACATGAAATGCGAGCCTTCCAAATGCAAACGCAGAAAAAACTAAAATCTCTTCTGCAAAACTAATCCAGCCGGCAATACGAATACACTTCGGCTCCATTCCAGGATTCATGAATTCCATTGAGCAGATTGTATATTTTCTTATTTTGATTAAAGTGTCAATGAAGCTGCTAAATTCAGATATCGGAGTAAGAACCAACTTAACTACGGCAATTAACAATTAGAGCCCCTGGAGTTGTTAGCCATAACCAGCTTACCGGTTCATTGGTTGGTGGAGCTGAGCTATCGGTTTTCCAAAACTTGAAGGTGTTGGATCTCAGTTATAACCAATTGAATGGTGAATTACCTGGATTCTATTTTGTTTACGATCTCCAAATCCTTAAGCTTAGCAACAATAGATTTTCAGGATTTATTCCAAGTGGCTTACTTGAAGGAGATTCTTTGGTTTTAACTGAACTTGATTTGAGCACCATACAACCTGGTCCATAACCGATCACACCAGCCATAACCTGCAAAAATTAATTACATTGGTCATTATCAAAACCACTTCTCAACTTCTAACCGAATGAACAATTGAATTTCTAACTAATTCACAACTCAGCCTCCATTCAAGCTTACAAAGTTTAAAGACATTAACAGGGCATATACTGTCGCATTCAACCATGCGTTTGAGAGCTAAGGGTACCTGCCAAATGTTTGAGTATTCGAGCCTCCTTTGCAGGCACGTTTTAACTGTTTCCGCTGTGACAAATTTACTTACATTACCATCCCATTACATCTTAAAACGGTGGACAAAATGCCTCAAAGTTGTTGTTGCCTGCGACAAAGGTTGCAGCTATGCATAGTCTAACCTCGGTGTCTTGCTTCAACTATCCGAAGAACTACCACAAGCTTAAGAATCCAGAGGAGCATGAACGGTTATTGCGAGAAATTCCTGTAGTTATTGCAGAAAAACCAGAATCAACATCATTAAACAAGTGCAAAGTAACTAAATCCAACCTACCTTAATAAGCGACAAAACGGCGGCAAGAAGAAGCAACTTTCTCCGATCAATCTTGTGCCCTCCCACTGCGAATCATGTCAAAGCCACCCTGATTTCTATAAGGATGAATAAGTCTGAGATGAGCTCAAGGTATTTGCACTTCACGATGCCTGCAGGTCCACCTCTAAAACCATACAATATGCTTCCTTTTGCTCTATCTTGAAGGTAATCGAAAATTCCAGAAATCGCATTGTGACTTCCAGGAGCTTGACCACCGGACAAAACCACACCGAGTTCACTGCAGTAAAAAAAAACAACAAAATAATTAGCAAAACAAGGAATCTATGTGGAGGCGCATTTGTTTAATCCACCGCCTGTTTCACTAGCCATGAGTCTCAAAAAAATCTTGGAGAAAAGGCCGGATATGCGTGGAGTAGAGTTAAATCTATAATTCCTTATGGATGGGAAGCTCAAGTTAGCAGTGATGTGAAAAGACCTTGGTTGTCGAATCGAAGAGTTGGATGCCTCGGTTATATGGTTATGGTTTGAAGGATTCTAGCGCTGTTGTTGGCGTGGCAAAATGGATTCCTCATTTGTATGATAACAATAGTGACTACATATGTTGCTATTACAATGATCCTACCGGCACAGCAGAGAAAGTTGTTGACAAAGAGAATGTTGGCGGACAAATTACGGCAAAACTGTTAGTTGTGTCGAAGGAAAGACAGAAATTTCTCGAGGCTCATGGTTTGGAACAATGGATAGCCTTCTGTGCTCAATTATTTCAGGAAATATATCTATGAAAACCTTCAGTAATTTCTCTACATCATTTGTCTTATACAGCCAACAAGGAACAACATTAAGTACCGATTCTCACCCAAACCATAACAGTCACTTTTACTCTGAATATTCACTGCAGTAAAAACATAGTCATCTGCAAAGCGTTAAAAATCCTGAAAATTCCCAAATTGGAATTAAGACAAAAGTGGAGAAGAAAGCGTGGTTCAGATTACCTTTCCAAGGCCAAGCATCAAAGGAGGTAGTCCAATTCTGAGCATCAAAAAGACTTCTGGAAATTTTCTTCTTTGAGCTTTTGAGTACCAAATCCAAGAACCCTAATCTGTGAGCATAAAAGGAGACGAGTTGGTGAGAGAGAAAAAAGGCAATTAGGGGAGGCAGAGAGAATTTGAAAACAAAACCCTAATACTCGGAGGCGGCCGCGATTTCAAGGATATAAAACCTAATTCCAAAATCAAAGAAAATCAGAAATAGAGGCGAGGGAGGAAGATTCGAGAATTTACCTGAGTCGTTGTCGTCACCGAAGGTGAACTTTCGTTTGAGGATTTTTTTCTTTTTTATCTTTGTTTGTAGCTCGCCTTTGGGTTGTGAGGCATGATGGTAACGATTGAGTGAGATTGTGAATTGAGAGGACGAGGGAGAGTTTGAGAGTTTGAGTTCATGAGCGATGTGTGGTACAGAGAGGGCGATGGAGAGTTTGAGAGATGAGTTCGTGAGGGTGTTTGGAGTTGTGAGAAGCGCAGAGCGAGAGAGACGGAAGCACTTTTTGCATTTTTGTTTTTCCTTATTTTCTTTTCTTTAATTTATTTTTAAATAGAATAAGTTTTTGAAAACATTAAATATTTTGTTTAAAATTCCTAGGTTATTAGTTAATAATTATTTTTTTTATGTTTTCAATTTATACCCCATTGTAAACCCAACAGCCAAGCGGCTGGGTTTAATCACTAGTAGACCAACAGATTTCTTTTTTTATTTAGTTTTTTTTATTTTAATTCTATTTTTAATTTATCTTGGTTTATACATCTAAAATAGCATTAAAATAATAACTAATGATAAATAGCCTAGTGGAGAGAGGGTAGTTTCATAGTCTCAAGTGGAGAGGGTTAAATACTCATGCGTAGCATTTTTTTAGTATTTCATTTTCTTTTAGCATTTTATTTTCTCTTAACATTTTATTTTCTTTTAGCATTTTGTTTCTTTTAATATTTTTTATGTCTATGTGGTTTTATTAAGTTCATCATGCATGCAAACCATTTTAAAACTATAAAAATCATTTCTTTTCTCGATTCAATATCGAGCCCATTTTCATACCCTTGTAAGTCGATTGCTTTTAAGCATCGCCATCAACCTCACATAGCTTACTCTTGGGCTTTCTTACAATGAGCCGGTTCTCTTGCACTTACACTCATATTTCGCATCATTTTATTGTTTGGGCCCGATTTAATTATTTCATGATTTTTTAATCCCCATTTGACAAAATGTACCCCACTCCCCCGATGTGTAATAATCTTGTACTGTTTTATTTCTTCATTGCTTGACTGTGTAGTTAGCTACTAACACAAGAATAAAATCAACAATTTCAAAAATGCAAAAAATATGACTCGATCCAACGTCGAGTATTTTCTCAATAAACAAATTAATTCATTTCTCTCTCCATTCTATCCCATTTCTTTCAAACTTTCACCAAACGCTTGATTCAACGTCAAGCCATTTTTTCTAATAAAAAACTCAAAAAATATTAATTCATATTCAAGACTTTTTCAATAAAGATGGAAATGGAACGTGGTGTATACCACGCACTCCTGAGATTAGGATTCGAGATGTATATCTCGCCAATCCTAGTTCTCGCCATCATCCAATTTATCCACTTTGTTTTCTCTCAAACACTTATCCAAATTTCTCTTAAACGTCCATCAATACTTGATCTAGGTCAAGTCATTTTCACAACAAAACCAAAATACTTAATTCTTACTTAACACTTTTCCAGTAAAGGTGGAAATGGAACATGGTGTATACCATGCACTCCTGAGGTTAAGATATGAGACGTATGCCTCGCCAATCTTAACTCTCGCCATCGTCTAAAATTGTCAATGTGGTTTCGTCAAACCCTTTCTCAATCAAATCTAAGATACCTAAATCTTATTTAACACTTTTTCAATAAAGGTGGAAATGGAACATGGTGTATACCATGCACTCCTGAGGTTAAGATTCGAGACGTATGCCCCGCCAATCTTAACTCTCGCCATCGCCTAAAATTGTCAATGCGGTTTCTTCAAACCCTTTCTCAATCAAATTCCAAAATACTTAATTCATATCTTAACCTTTTTAATAAAGATGGAAATGGAACATGGTGTATACCATGCACTCCTGAGGCTAGGATTCGAGATGTATATCTCGCTCATCCAAGTTCTCGCTATCACTCAAAATACATCCAACCAATCAAACTCTTTCTCGCCGCCGTGCGATTAATCAAAAACCTTTTTCATAAATGAAAGATATATTGTCTTAAGAGATACAAAACAATGTTTCGGCCACGATTGTTGAGTAGAGATAAATGACGCTTTTCCGAATGTAGATTTATAAATCCGTTTGATATGTGGTATGCGTCCACTCCTCATCTGTTTTGGGTAAAACAATGTTTTCGTCGATTAATACAGTATAGCTTTCGCTAAAATCGACCAACAAACAAACATTTTTCTACCCAGAACTACGTAAGCCTTGATTTCTCTTTTGAGATACGTAGGAGCAGGATTTTTAAATCTTGTCAGGCCCACTAATAAAAAACTTAGGTTTAGTCTTTCGTTAAAAAAATCCAAAAACTTTATCCCCTCTTCTATTCTTTCTTTCCCACCTAATAAACTGAAAAGCCTAACATTCCAAACTAACATTAACGCACACAACTGACCTAATGGTTCCCGTTGAGTACAACGGACGTGAGGGGTGCTAATACCTTCCCCTTGCGTAATCGACTCCCGAACCCGGATATTGGTTGCGATGACCATATCTTATCCTTTCCTTTTGTCTTGGGTTTTATCGATATTTCCCCTTTCCTTTTTAGGAATAAATAAAGTTCGGTGGCGACTCTGTTCAGTCCATCATTGCGAGCGTGCGATCGCGCTTCGCTTTGAAGTCGTATCCCCATTTTTTCGCATGTGCATAAAAAGCAAAACTCTTAGTTGTTTCGCATTATTTCAGGAATCCAAGACTTGTTAGCAAGATGAATCCTGAGAGAAGAGGCACTTTTCAGTTCAAATACAAGAACGTGGACCTTACTAGCCTACAGAAGTTGAGTGCCAAAGTAACACCCATCAAACTCAACAGCTTCGTACAAAACTATGGAAGAATTCTGGACATCCTAAATGAGAAGATGGACATGATGACCACAGTGACTATTGCTCAATTCTATGATCCACCTCTACGTTGTTTCATGTTTTCTGACTTCCAGTTGGCTCCTACCTTGGAGGAGGTTGAGAGGATCGTAGGCCGGAACTTGAAGGACCATAACCCATTTCCTAAGCTCGATGAAGATATCCCTCCCAAGAGAATAGCTTCAGCTTTGGGTCTGAAAGTTGCCGAAGTCGTGGACAATTGGGATGTGAAAGGACCTTTCAGTGGTTTTTCTAGGAAGTTCTTGGAAGATCAGGCCAAGAAGATGGAAAAAGAAGGGGATTGGGAATCCTTCTATGCTGTGTTAGCCGTGTTGATACATGGGATAGTCCTCTTCCCAAATATTGACCATTTCGTGGACCACCTGGCGGTGAGAATTTTCCTCTCTGGTAACCCTATACCGTTCCTCTTGGCAGATCTCTACTACACTCTCCATGATCGTCATGAGAGGAAGGGAGGAATTGTCTTATGTTGCGCGCAGTTGTTGCACGCCTGGTTTAGATCCCACATGCCCGAAGAAGGTCCTTTTGTCTCAAAGGAACTCAAGCCCTTCCAGAAGTTAGCTTCCCTCACTTCCAGTCATGTTAAGTGGTATATCAGGGATTGGGAAACCGAGAATGTGATTGTCAGCATTGGAGACTTCCCCAATGTGCCTTTGATAGGAACCAAGGGTTGCATCAACTATAACCCCGTGCTATCTCTACGGCAGCATGGGTACCCTATGAATGGCCCTCCAGAAGCTAAAGCTCTAGAGCCTTTCATCTTACATGGTGTTGAAGCGGATCATCCAATGGTGAAAAAGATCAAGAGGTCTTGGCAAGCAGTTATCAGGAAAGGTAAGGAGTTGGGTAAGAGAAATGTCATTGCCCGAGAGCCTTACACTTGTTGGGTTAGAGAAAGGGTTCAGATGATTAAACTCCCTTATCCATTTGATCCTTCTATCTATCCATTGGTTCCTGAGCCAAAGGCCATATTACCTGAAGATATAGAAAAGCTCAATGCCCGTATCAAGGAGTTGGAGTTGGAAAATGCTGATTTGAGAATCAAGCTTGGCCGAGTCTCGATAGAGAATGGGAACTTGAAGGACGATCAACAAAAGAAGGACAAAGAGATTGAAGTCTCCAACAAGAGAGCCAGAGAGTCTGAAGCAAGGAGAGAAAAGTTTGGGCAAGCACTCTATAGCACTAAATCTGTGTTCAAATCAAAGGAAGAGGAGTTGGATAGAGCTTTACTCCGGATTCAGAAACTCAACAAGACTCTAGAGCTGACCCTTGAGATGAAAAGAGAAGCACGGCTAATTTCCGAGATTCGTACTCGTGAGCTGGAGAATACCATTCAGAAATACAAGGATGCTCTGGAACGTGAGAAGCTGAAGATCGAAGAGTCAGAAAGAGTGTGCACACGGTTGAAACATCATTTGGATCGAGCCGATGCTAGAATCCAGGCACTTGAAGGTGGGGATCAAGATGCTGCCTATATGGTGTTGCTAAATGAATGCAGATATTGGAGAAACCTCTATAGGGACATAGAGGTGACAAAGGCTGAAGACGTGCGCATTATTCAAGATCTCCAAGGGCTCTACACTGAGTGGAAGGGCAAATTTCTGAAGCTGTCCAGATTTGCGAGTTCCATCATGCAAGAACTACCTGAGAAGCTGCAAGAAGCTGATTGGTGCATGTGTCCAGAAAACACCCCGCATCAAGTCTATAATTTCATTAAGTTTTGTAAGGCAATGTTAGAAGGGTTAACTACCGACCTTGTTACGGTTCGGAAAGCCCATAAACCATGAGCACGTTGTTTGTATTTGAACTTGAATATGACATTAATGAAAAATCGCTTTTGAGATTCGTTTTATTGTGTTTCATCGCCTTATTATTTTAAATATTTGCAAACAAGTGTTGTGACATTTTGAAATGAATGATTGAAACTAACCAAGAGTTTTGCAAACAAAATGCATCCATACATGCATTCATGCATTTTCAAAACTAGAGTCTCATTCTGTCCTTTCTTCCTCCAGTTTCACGCTGAATTTTCAACACCAATATAATACTCGTGCCCGAGCTCGTCAAAGGATGGCAGATCAGGAGCATGAATTGGAGCGAGTGAGCTCAGAGCTCGAAGACCTGCGTGGAAACATGGGGCAGGTCATGGAAATACTACAGGTCATCAGGGCAAAGTTAGATACCCAAACAACGGTTGTTTCTGAAATCGCAGGTCCATCGATTGAACCCCAACCTGCGAGGGCGGTACCAACAACCTGGCCAACCTATGGTTTACCTCCCGGTTTCACGCCTACAGTGGAAGGTGCACCTGGCTTTGTACCATCCGCTCAGCAGACGGCTCCTCTACCGACCATCAATGAAAATCATCCAGTGGTTCACACGTTCGCACCTCCTCTCGTTCGTGCACACGTGCAACCCTACTTTGAGGATCAACAACACGCTCCAGACTTTTCAGATGAAGATGAGGAAAGGCAGGAGGACCTAAGAGGGATGAAGGAGAACTACCAGCTGCTTGAGAAGAGATTGAGGGCTATGGAAGGTGACCAAGTTTTTGGTGCTACAGCTAAGGAGATGTACCTGGTGTCCGGTCTCGTGATCCCTGCAAAATTCAGGACCCCAGATTTCGATAAGTATGAGGGTCACTCGTGTCCTAAGAGTCACCTCATTATGTACTATCGAAAAATGGCTGCGCATGTGGAGGATGATAAACTGATGATACATTGCTTCCAGGACAGCTTGAGGGGTGCTCCCTCCAAGTGGTACTTAAGCCTTGATCAGAGTAGGATTCGTTGCTTCCAGGACTTATCTGATGCCTTCATCCAACACTACAAGTATAACATGGATATGGCCCCAGATAGGAGACAACTACTCAGTATGTCCCAGAAAGACAAGGAGTCTTTTAAGGAATACGCACAAAGATGGAGGGAAGTGGCCTCGCAAGTCGAACCACCTCTGGCTAAGAAGGAATTAGCGGATTGGTTCATGGATACAGTTAAACCTGTGTTTTATGAAAGAATGGTGAGTAGTGTATCTGCAAGTTTCTCTGACCTGGTCGCTGTAGGCATAAAGGTCGAACTTGGATTGAAGAATGGAAAGATGGTGACTACCTCTGAAACATCTGGTAGTAATGCCAAAAAGTTTCCTGGAGGGTTTCAAAGAAAGAAGGAGGGTGATACGAATGCAGTGTCAACCAGTCAAAGGAGGAGTCATTCATGGAAGAAACAACACCAATTTGCTCAACAACAACCGATTTATCCAGTACAATATGTCCAACAACCGTATGTGGCAGCTGTCACGCCAAATTTTAACCAACCACAAGCTCATGTTTATCCACCCGCTCAACAAGCGCCAATATACCAGCAGGCACCAGCGCCACCTGCTTATCAACAGCCGAGAGCACGGGCTCCTCGTCCATAAAATCCTCAAAATCAAAATAGGGTACAGAGAAGTAGACTTCCGTTTGCTTCAATCCCTATGACATACACTGAATTGTACCCATCATTGCTACAGAAAGGTTTAGTGACGCCCAGATCTTTGGGTCCTCCACCAAATCCTTTACCTCCATGGTACAATCCAGATGCTCATTGTCCTTTCCATGGGGGTGCCCCTGGACATGATTTAGAAGGATGTTATGCTTTAAAGCATATTGTGCGAGACCTGGTTGAGAAGAAGATTTTGTCGTTTCGAGACGTCGGACCTAATGTCAAGAACAACCCTTTGCCAGCACATGGCGATGTTAATTCCGTCGAAGATGCTTCTGATGTGTATGTAATCAAAAACATGGAAGATGTTAAAACTCCGTTGCTAGCGCTTCATGCAGGATTGGTGAAGGCTAGATTGATTGACGCATGTCACGATAGTTGTGAGGAATGTGCCATTCAGCCAAAAGGATGTAAAGTGGTACGAAATGACATTCAGAATTTGATGAATCAAGGTGTTTTACAAATTTCTGGTCCAGCAATAAATGAGGAAGTTTCGGTCATTGAACCTGTTTTTAACATACCAGAACCGTTTGAGGTGACTTATCACAGGAGAGACGTTGTTCATCCGTCACCCGTGGTAGTTTGCATGCCTACCCCATTTCCTTTTGAGAGCACCAAGGCGGTACCCTGGAAGTACGACATAATAGTGGTGGATGGAGTGGTAGATGGAAAGCCCAAAATTGCTGAAAGTAAGGAAGTTTTGGAGAATGTTGACACCGATATCACCAATATCGCAGGGACAAGCAGGATGACCCGCAGTGGTCGAATTTATACTTCCAATTTTAATGTGAACCCTCAAGAGCCAACAAGGGGAGCTGCAAATGTAAATCCTACCCCAGAACAGGGAGAGGCACAGTCGGTTGCGCAAACAGATGAAGCAAGTGAGTTCCTAAGGATAATAAAGAAATCTGACTACAAGATAGTTGATCAGTTACATCAAACACCATCAAAAATATATATCTTGTCGTTGCTTCTGAATTCCGAAGCTCATAGGGAGGCTCTACTAAAAGTGCTTGCTCAGGCTCATGTTACCCAAGATATAACGGTCGGCCAATTCGATGGAGTGGTCGCCAATATCACAGCCTGCAACACTCTAAGTTTCAGTAATGAAGAGCTGTCCAAAGAGGGGAAGAATCACAACCGCGCTCTGCATGTATCCATAAAGTGCCAAGAAGATGCCCTGGCTAGAGTTTTAGTTGACACTGGATCGTCCCTCAATGTTCTACCAAAGAGGGCACTTTCTAAATTATCTTATCAAGGTTCAGAGTTGAAACCTAGTGCGCTTGTGGTGAAACCATTTGATGGTTCACGAAGGACAGTAGTTGGGGAGGTAGAGTTACCGATACAGATTGGACCGCATGTATTCCCCATCAATTTCCAAGTCATGGACATAAATCCAGCTTATAGCTGCCTTTTGGGACGCCCATGGATACATGCCGCTGGGGCAGTAACTTCTACTCTACATCAAAAGATGAAGTTCGTTGTCGATAACAAGCTCGTTATTGTCTCAGGTGAAGAGGATTTTATCATCAGTCAACTCTCCTCTTTCCGTTATATTGAGGCTGATGAGGATGCCTTAGAAACCTCCTTTCAAGCCCTAGAAATATCCAATGCCACACTTGAAGAGGTTAAGGATCCTGTTGAGAAAGCTAGTTTGTCATTCGCTTCTTTGAAGAGTGCAAAATCAGCAGTTGAAAGTGGAGGCCCTGCAGGTTGGGGGCAAGTCATCAACGTCAATGAGAAAAATGACCGTTTTGGTTTGGGGTACAAGCCTTCTGCTAACGGAGGAGCCCTGGTCCCTGCAAAGGACCGTGTGCGGAGCATACAAGAAGTTTTCCTGAGCAAAGGATTTATCCATGGAGAACAAGTTGGTGCAGTGGAAGATGACATTGAAGATGGAGAGACATCAAATCTGATATACCGATGTGAAGCAGCCCTGACAAACTGGGAAACGATTGAGATTCCAGAAGTTTTTCCTGTGTCAAAGTAATTGTTGTTTTCCTTTGTGTTTTTTGAAAATCCTTAGCTCTGCCCAAGGCTAATGGATCATTTGTAGGGCCCCTTTTGAATTTCAAAAAATCATTATGACAAATAAATAGCGTTTTGTTCAAATTCTTGTCATTCATTTATCTGTTGTTTTTCTTAAAATGGCAATCCTTTCAGAAAATTACAAAAATATTTTTTTACTTCTTTTGCATTTTTTATTTCCATTTTTCTAAAAAAACCCATCATTAAAAAACATGCAGAATAATCAATAAACCAGTTGAATTCGATGACCCCGCTACTTCCTATAATTTTGAACTCCCCATCTACCAAGCGGAAGAGGAGAGTGAGGAAGATTGTGATTTCCCAGAAGAACTGGAAAGGATGCTCGATCACGAGTCAAAGGCCCTTCAGCCGCATCAAGAACCAGTGGAAACAATCAACCTTGGCACCGAGGAAGACAAGAAAGAGGTCAAAGTTGGGACTACACTTGAGGCAAGCACCAAAGAAAGATTGATCAAGTTGCTACATGAATATGTAGATGTATTTGCTTGGTCGTATCAGGATATGCTAGGTTTAGATACTGATATTGTGGTCCATAAGTTACCACTACAGCCAGATTGTCCACCAGTAAAGTAGAAGCTCCGAAGGGCAAGACCTGACATGGCTCTAAAGATTTGTGACGAGGTGAAACGTCAATTTGATGCCGGTTTTCTAGCAGTTGCAAAGTACCCTCAATGGGTAGCCAACATTGTGCCAGTACCCAAAAAGGATGGAAAGGTCAGGATGTGTGTTGATTACAGGGATTTAAACAAAGCTAGTCCAAAGGACGATTTCCCCCTGCCACATATTGACACTCTGGTAGACAACACTGCTAAGTTCGCAGTCTTCTCCTTTATGGACGGATTCTCAGGTTACAATCAAATCAAGATGGATCCAGAAGACATGGAAAAGACCACATTCATCACCCCTTGGGGAACATTTTGCTACAAGGTAATGCCATTCGGTCTCAAAAATGCTGGGGCAACTTACCAAAGAGCAATGGTCACTCTTTTCCATGACATGATGCATAAGGAAATTGAGGTTTATGTGGATGATATGATTGCAAAATCTCAAAGTGAAGAGGATCACATAGACCACTTGAAAAAGCTATTTGAGCGTCTTCGGAAATTTCGACTACAACTGAATCCTGCTAAATGCACCTTCGGTGTCCGATCCGGAAAGTTGCTTGGTTTCATTGTTAGTCAACGAGGAATTGAGGTAGATCCTGACAAAGTCCGAGCTATACAAGAGATGCCTGCTCCACGCACCGAGCGAGAGGTTAGAGGCTTCCTGGGGCGTTTGAATTATATCTCAAGGTTTATCTCACATATGACGGCCACATGTGAGCCTATCTTCAAATTGCTTCGAAAAGATCAAGCAGTCGAATGGAACCCTGACTGTCAAATGGCTTTTGAGAAAATCGGACAATACCTGCAAGAGCCCCCTATTCTAATTCCACCTGTCCAGGGGAAACCACTCTTTATGTACTTAACTGTGCTTGAAAAATCAATGGGATGTGTGTTGGGACAACACGACGAAACCGGTCGAAAGGAACATGCTATCTATTATCTGAGTAAGAGGTTTACCGATTGTGAATCCCGATATTCACTCTTAGAGAAAACTTGTTGCGCCTTAGCATGGGCCGCTCGTCGTCTAAGACAATACATGATTTGCCACACTACTTTGTTGATCTCAAAAATGGATCCAATAAAGTATATCTTTGAAAAGCCTGCTTTGACTGGAAGACTCGCCCGTTGGTAGATGTTACTATCTGAGTACGACATCCAATATGTGTCTCAGAAAGCCATAAAAGGGAGTGTGTTGTCTGATTACCTGGCAAACCAGCCCGTTGAAGATTACCAGTCGTTGAAGTTTGACTTCCCGGATGAAGACATTATGGTAGTGAAAGACTGTGAAATCCCAGGACTTGATGAAGGACCTGAGCCCGGATCTCGGTGGAAGCTCATGTTTGATGGTTCCTCCAATTACATGGGGCATGGCGTAGGAGCTGTCCTGTTGAATCCAAATGGTGGATACACTCCTTTCACAGCAAGGTTGTGTTTTGATTGCACGAACAATATAGCAGAATATGAGGCGTGCATCCTAGGCATCGAAGCAGCTATTGATCTCCGAATCAAAATCCTCGAAGTATGTGGAGACTCAACTTTGGTGATATACCAAGTCAAGGGCGAATGGGAAACCCGTAATACCAAGTTGATCCCGTATCGTGCCTATGTCATGGAATTGATAAAATACTTTGACGAAATCACTTTCCGTCATATCCCGAGAACTGAGAATCAAATTGTTGATGCTTTGGCTATGTTGGCTTCAATGTACCAAGTTAGATTCCATAATGAAGCACCTCTCATTCAGATCGAGCGGAAAGTTGAGCCTGCTTACTGCCAGTCAGTTGAAGAGGAAGCCGATGGTAAACCCTGGTTTCACGACATCAAATGCTTTTTGCAAAATCAAGAATATCCAACAGATGCAACAAACCTTGACAAGAAAACATTGAGGAAGTTAGCATCCAAATTCTTCTTGAGCAATGGTGTGTTGTACAAGAGAAATCACGACATGATTCTGCTCAGATGCGTGGATGGACGTGAAGCGGACATGTTGATCAAGGAGATTCATGAAGGATCCTTTGGAACTCATGCCAATGGGCATGCCATGGCCAAGAAGATTTTGAGGGCTGGTTATTACTGGTTGACCATGGAATCCGACTGCTTCAATTATGCTAGAAAATGTCATAAATGCCAAATCTATGCCGACAAGGTACACGTGCCTCCGACCCTGCTAAATGTTTTGACGTCACCTTGGCCTTTCTCAATGTGGGGCATCGACATGATTGGCGCCATCGAGCCTAAAGCTTCCAATGGTCACCGCTTCATCCTGGTCGCCATTGATTACTTTACCAAATGGGTAGAAGCCGCCTCTTATGCTAATGTGACAAAGCAAGTGGTGGCACGGTTTCTCAAGAAAGAGATCATTTGCTGTTATGGAATCCCAAGTCGGATCATCACAGATAATGGGACGAATCTGAACAATAAGACCATGAAAGAGTTATGCGAGAGCTTCAAGATTGAGCACCATAACTCTTCACCATATCGTCCAAAGATGAATGGCGCTGTTGAAGCCGCTAATAAAAACATCAAGAAGATCCTGCAGAAAATGGTAAAAACCTATAAGGATTGACACGAAATGCTACCCTTTGCACTGCATGGATACCGGACTTTCGTCCGCACTTCAACAGGGGCAACCCCGTTCTCTTTGGTATATGGGATGGAAGCAGTTCTCCCAATTGAAGTAGAGATACCTTCAATGAGAATCTTGATGGAGACCAAGCTAGAAGAGGCTGAGTGGATTCAAAATAGATTTGATCAGTTGAACCTCATAGATGAGAAACGATTGACTTCTTTGTGCCATGGACAATTATACCAAAAACGGCTTAAAAGGGCTTTTGACAAGAAAGTACATGTTCGGGAATTCAGAGAAGGAGACCTAGTGCTTAAGAAGATCTTGCTAATACACAAGGACTCACGTGGGAAGTGGACTCCCAATTATGAAGGCCCATATGTTGTAAAGAAAGCTTTCTCCGGAGGTGCCTTGATTCTCACAACTATGGATGATGAAGAACTCTCACACCCTGTGAACTCTGATGCAGTCAAAAGATACTATGCCTGACAAATCCCGGTGGACTGAAAACCCGAAAGGACGGTCCAGGCAAAAGTTAGGGATGAATAAAAATGGTAGCTCGCTAAGTTGAAAACCTGAAAAGGCGACTTAGGCAAAAAAAAAAGAGCGTCCCGGTGGATTGAAAACCCGAAAGGGCGATCCAGGCAAAAGTTAGGGGCATAAAGGCATAAACCGCATCAGTTGTTACCGATTAACACCGAAGAATTTGAGGAGGAGGATTAATCCAGTCACTCCCCTTAGGAGCAAGGTTTTGGGGGAATCATACCTATTAGGGATGTTAGTGGTCATGGAATTCAATGTAAACCTTTCCTTATTGCCATTTTCAAAAAAAAATTGTAACACTCTATGGAGCTACGCCATTAGTGTGCTACCATTCTTGAATAAAATACAAGTTTTTCCCAATCATGGTTAATTTGTGTTCATCCACGTTTTTCTTTGTTATGCAAAATGTCATTTATTTGTTAATAATGAAGTTTTGAAATTTGGAAAAAGAATTTGAAACTTAGAACAAATTTACTTTGATACATGTGAAAATCGAGGGAAAATCATTTGTTTCCCCAAAAGCCTCGAGGTTGCATAAATATTCCTAGAGCACCAACAAAAGTCCCCACGGAGTACAACTTCTGAATCCTTTAGAAGGATGGACCTCTGGCCATTTATAACTGTCAATCATGATAGTTTCTCCTCTGGATGCGCCTGTTAATTGTACGGGTATGAGTTATTGGTGTTGAAGAATCAGAATCTTTGTCCCTACAAACACCCAGTCTGCTAAGTGTCAGCATTCTCATAATCATGATCATTCATATATCATGCATTCAAATCATGCATAGCCGAAAGGTATTTCGTGCTCAGTGTGCATTGACCCAGGTCTTGTTGTTGACCTCATGTCCTTGGAACTCTAATTCCAGTTTGTCTTTGGTATCCTTAAACCAACATCCGGTTTTCGCAGTCATTTTCAAGTCCAATTGTTGTTGGCAAAATCCGTTAAAAGCTGGTTGTAGTCCATTGCTTACGGTCAAAGTCCAATTGTTGCTATTCCGGGGTCAGGTTGTACTTGAACCTGCTCTGAAGAGTTTTTCCAATTTTTGTTCAATACTATTCAGGTCATATATGAACCTGTTGTTGAGCTTTTATTCCGGGGTCAGGTCATACTTGAACCTGCTCTGAAGAGTTTTTCCAATTTTTGTTCAATACTATTCAGGTCATATATGAACCTGTTGTTGAGCTTTTATTCCGGGGTCAGGTCATACTTGAACCTGCTCTGAAGAGTTTTTCCAATTTTTGTTCAATACTATTCAGGTCATATATGAACCTGTTGTTGTTGAGCTTTTATTCCGGGGTCAGGTTGTACTTGAACCTGCTCTGAAGAGTTTTTCCAATTTTTGTTCAATACTATTCAGGTCATATATGAACCTGTTGTTGAGCTTTATTCCGGTGTCAGGTCATACTTGAACCTGTTCTGAAGATTTTTTCCCTATGTTTGTTCAATACTATTCAGGTCATGTATGAACCTGTTAATGAGTTTTATTCCGGTGTCAGGTCATACTTGAACCTGCTCTGAAGATTTTTTCCCTATGTTTGTTCAATCCTATTCAGGTCATATATGAACCTGTTATTGAACTTTTATCCATTGTCAGGTCATATATGAACCTGTCGTTCAATCCTATTCAGGTCATATATGAACCTGTTATTGAACTTTAATCCATTTGTCAGGTCATATCTGAACCTGTTGTTGAACCCTTATTCCGGTGTCAGGTCATACTTGAACCTGCTCTGAAGATTTGTTTCTCTCTGTTTGTTCAATCCTATTCAGGTCATATATGAACCTGTTATTGAACTGTTATCCATTACCAGGTCATATATGAACCTGTTGATACACTCTTCTTGAACTTTTTCTGAGTCTGTTAGGTCATATCTGAACTTGCTGTCAGAACTTCTTGATATTCCCCAGCATTGTCAGTTCATACATGAACCTGTTGTGGAAATTCTCGTATTCGGGCTTAGTAAGTCAAATTGTGAACTTACTCTCTTGTACTCTAAGTACTGTTTATCAAATTTCACTTCGATTACTCCCCAGTGTGTGTCTGTTTCTCCAGCAGGATTTGTTTTCCCCAGCGAGTTTATTTCTTACCACTTGTCTGTATTCATGCGGACCATCAGCATTCCCCACACCTTGGTCTGTCTAGTAGCATCTCCTGTCAAGGGTCCACCATATCCCTAGTAAATAAAAATTACAAAAAAAAAAAGAATCATGCATCCATGCATATCATGGCATATCATATCATATCATATCATATCATATCACATCACATCATGTCATGGGGATTCAGGATCAAAATCCGGGTCTTCTTAGTATTTAATCATCTCCCACTATGATCGTATGAAGAGTGTCCTGCTTCATATTCTCTAGTTGAAGACGCTTAAATGGGGGCAGCTGTCATACCCCGATTTTGACCCTGAATTTTTTCCATTTTTCATTTTTGTTTGGCACTTGGCTTTAGGTTCATTTGCATACATTCATTCCCAAATCCATATTTTTTTTACACATTGGTCATTGTCTATGCCTTTTGATCATGGTGCTTTTGATTATAGAATGGATTTTAATCATTTGACTTTTTAATTTTTCAATTTGATTTTAATTTCAAATTAAGTTTATTTCCAAATTTCAATTTAATTTTAATTGTTATTGTTACTAATGATTCAAACTCTAATTGATTTTAATTTTCAAATAAATGTTAGAGTTGATATCAAAGTAATTTTAATGAATTATAGATTAATTTGATTTTAAGTTGGTTTTTTGCTGATCTGTTATTATTATTTAAATTGATATTTAGATTAGTCTTGGATCATTCCTAAAAATCCATATCCATTTTTTTATAATCAAACCAATAACTCAACTGGGTTACTGTGGTTAGTACATTGCGAGTTGGTGCTTACACCTCCAATTTGGAAGAAGGCATGAAGATTCATGAATTGGCACGCATTTGCAACAGGCTGGTGTGCATTCTTTTATGCTAAACCGCTAAAGACTGACCCATGTAAAGAAAAATGACTGAGAGTGGCATAAAGCATTTACATTTCTACATGCTAAGCACGTCATATTTTATTCTTAAGCCTCTGTGGGAAAAGAATATGTGGCAACAAAGACATTTAGCTGCATATCTTAAAAAAAATCCATCCATATGAACTTCATTGTATAACCGTGCACCTTTTGGTCTAGTTTTTTTTTAATGGCAAAATAATATATTAAAAAATTTGGGAATAAAGATCTCAGTATTGTACAATAATAGTGATATCAGAAAGCACAAAGATGTACTAGATTGAGCTCACTAAAACGAAGATAACACATGATACAACAAACACATCCTAAAAGCAAGTTGCAACAACGGCTCCAAAACCGAGCAGAAGCAAGGTCTGGCCGAAGACGCCGACATGAAATGCGAGCCTTCCAAATGCAAACGCAGAAAAAACTAAAATCTCTTCTGCAAAACTAATCCAGCCGCCAATACGAATACACTTCGGCTCCATTCCAGGATTCATGAATTCCATTGAGCAGATTGTATATTTCCTGATTTTGATTAAAGTGTCAATGAAGCTGCTAAATTCAGATATCGGAGTAAGAACCAACTTAACTACGGCAATTAACAATTAGAGCCCCTGGAGTTGTTAGCCATAACCAGCTTACCGGTTCATTGGTTGGTGGAGCTGAGCTACCGGTTTTCCAAAACTTGAAGGTGTTGGATCTCAGTTATAACCAATTGAATGGTGAATTACCTGGATTCTATTTTGTTTACGATCTCCAAATCCTTAAGCTTAGCAACAATAGATTTTCAGGATTTATTCCAAGTGGCTTACTTGAAGGAGATTCTTTGGTTTTAACTGAACTTGATTTGAGCACCATACAACCTGGTCCATAACCGATCACACCAGCCATAACCCGCAAAAATTAATTACATTGGTCATTATCAAAACCACTTCTCAACTTCTAACCGAATGAACAATTGAATTTCTAACTAATTCACAACTCAGCCTCCATTCAAGCTTACAAACTTTAAAGACATTAACAGGGCATATACTGTCGCATTCAACCATGCGTTTGAGAGCTAAGGGTACCTGCCAAATGTTTGAGTATTCGAGCCTCCTTTGCAGGCGCGTTTTAACTGTTTCCGCTGTGACAAATGTACTTACATTACCATCCCATTACATCTTAAAACGGTGGACAAAAAATGCCTCAAAGCTGCTGTTGCCTGCGACAAAGGTTGCAGCTATGCATAGTCTAACCTCGGTGTCTTGCTTCAACTATCCGAAGAACTACCACAAGCTTAAGAATCCAGAGGAGCATGAACGGTTATTGCGAGAAATTCCTGTAGTTATTGTAGAAAAACCAGAATCAGCATCATTAAACAAGTGCAAAGTAACTAAATCCAACCTACCTTAATAAGCGACAAAACGGCGGCAAGAAGAAGCAACTTTCTCCGATCAATCTTGTGCCCTCCCACTGCGAATCATGTCAAAGCCACCCTGATTTCTATAAGGATGAATAAGTCTGAGATGAGCTCAAGGTATTTGCACTTCACGATGCCTGCAGGTCCACCTCTAAAACCATACAATATGCTTCCTTTTGCTCTATCTTGAAGGTAATCGAAAATTCCAGAAATCGCATTGTGACTTCCAGGAGCTTGACCACCGGACAAAACCACACCGAGTTCACTGCAGTAAAAAAAAACAACAAAACAATTAGCAAAACAAGGAATCTATGTGGAGGCGCATTTGTTTAATCCACCGCCTGTTTCACTAGCCATGAGTCTCAAAAAAATCTTGGAGAAAAGGCCGGATATGCGTGGAGTAGAGTTAAATCTAAAATTCCTTATGGACGGGAAGCTCAAGCTAGCAGTGATGTGAAAAGACCTTGGTTGTCGAATCGAAGAGTTGGATGCCTCGGTTATATGGTTATGGTTTGAAGGATTCTAGCGCTGTTGTTGGCGTGGCAAAATGGATTCCTCATTTGTATGATAACAATAGTGACTACATATGTTGCTATTATAATGATCCTACCGGCACAGCAGAGAAAGTTGTTGACAAAGAGAATGTTGGCGGACAAATTACGGCAAAACTGTTAGTTGTGTCGAAGGAAAGACAGAAATTTCTCGAGGCTCATGGTTTGGAACAATGGATAGCCTTCTGTGCTCAATTATTTCAGGAAATATATCTATGAAAACCTTCAGTAATTTCTCCACATCATCTGTCTTATACAGCCAACAAGGAACAACATTAAGTACCGATTCTCACCCAAACCATAACAGTCACTTTTACTCTGAATATTCACTGCAGTAAAAACATAGCCATCTGCAAAGCGTTAAAAATCCTGAAAATTCCCAAATTGGAATTAAGACAAAAGTGGAGAAGAAAGCGTGGTTCAGATTACCTTTCTAAGGCCAAGCATCAAAGGAGGTAGTCCAATTCTGAGCATCAAAAAGACTTCTGGAAATTTTCTTCTTTGAGCTTTTGAGTACCAAATCCAAGAACCCTAATCTGTGAGCATAAAAGGAGACGAGTTGGTGAGAGAGAAAAAAGGCAATTAGGGGAGGCAGAGAGAATTTGAAAACAAAACCCTAATACTCGGAGGCGGCCGCGATTTCAAGGATATAAAACCTAATTCCAAAATCAAAGAAAATCAGAAACAGAGGCGAGGGAAGAAGATTCGAGAATTTACCTGAGTCGTTGTCGTCACCGAAGGTGAACTTTCGTTTGAGGATTTTTTTCTTTTTTATCTTTGTTTGTAGCTCGCCTTTGGGTTGTGAGGCATGATGGTAACGATTGAGTGAGATTGTGAATTGAGAGGACGAGGGAGAGTTTGAGAGTTTGAGTTCATGAGCGATGTGTGGTACAGAGAGGGCGATGGAGAGTTTGAGAGATGAGTTCGTGAGGGTGTTTGGAGTTGTGAGAAGCGCAGAGCGAGAGAGACGGAAGCACTTTTTGCATTTTTGTTTTTCCTTATTTTCTTTTCTTTAATTTATTTTTAAATAGAATAAGTTTTTGAAAACATTAAAGATTTTGTTTAAAATTCCTAGGTTATTAGTTAATAATTATTTTTTTTATGTTTTCAATTTATACCCCATTGTAAACCCAACAGCCAAGCGGCTGGGTTTAATCACTAGTAGACCAACAGATTTCTTTTTTTATTTAGTTTTTTTTATTTTAATTCTATTTTTAATTTATCTTGGTTTATACATCTAAAATAGCATTAAAATAATAACTAATGATAAATAGCCTAGTGGAAAGAGGGTAGTTTCATAGTCTCAAGTGGAGAGGGTTCAATACTCATGCGTAGCATTTTTTTAGTATTTCATTTTCTTTTAGGATTTTATTTTCTCTTAACATTTTATTTTCTTTTAGCATTTTGTTTCTTTTAATATTTTTTATGTCTATGTGGTTTTATTAAGTTCATCATGCATGCAAACCATTTTAAAACTATAAAAATCATTTCTTTTCTCGATTCAATATCGAGCCCATTTTCATACCCTTGTAAGTCGATTGCTTTTAAGCATCACCATCAACCTCACATAGCTTACTCTTGGGCTTTCTTACAATGAGCCGATTCTCTTGCACTTACACTCATATTTCGCATCATTTTATTGTTTTGGCCCGATTTAATTATTTCATGATTTTTTAATCCCCATTTGACAAAATGTACCCCACTCCCCCGATGTGTAATAATCTTGTACTGTTTTATTTCTTCATTGCTTGACTGTGTAGTTAGCTACTAACACAAGAATAAAATCAACAATTTCAAAAATGCAAAAAATATGACTCGATCCAACGTCGAGTATTTTCTCAATAAACAAATCAATTCATTTCTCTCTCCATTTTATCCCATTTCTTTCAAACTTTCACCAAACGCTTGATTCAACGTCAAACCATTTTTTCTAATAAAAAACTCAAAAAATATTAATTCATATTCAAGACTTTTTCAATAAAGATGGAAATGGAACGTGGTGTATACCACGCACTCCTGAGATTAGGATTCGAGATGTATATCTCGCCAATCCTAGTTCTCGCCATCATCCAATTTATCCACTTTGTTTTCTCTCAAACACTTATCCAAATTTCTCTTAAACGTCCATCAATACTTGATCTAGGTCAAGTCATTTTCACAACAAAACCAAAATACTTAATTCTTACTTAACACTTTTCCAGTAAAGGTGGAAATGGAATATGGTGTATACCATGCACTCCTGAGGTTAAGATTCGAGACGTATGCCTCGCCAATCTTAACTCTCGCCATCGTCTAAAATTGTCAATGTGGTTTCGTCAAACCCTTTCTCAATCAAATCTAAGATACCTAAATCTTATTTAACACTTTTTCAATAAAGGTGGAAATGGAACATGGTGTATACCATGCACTCCTGAGGTTAAGATTCGAGACGTATGCCTCGCCAATCTTAACTCTCGCCATCGCCTAAAATTGTCAATACGGTTTCTTCAAACCCTTTCTCAATCAAATTCCAAAATACTTAATTCATATCTTAACCTTTTTAATAAAGATGGAAATGGAACATGGTGTATACCATGCACTCCTGAGGCTAGGATTCGAGATGTATATCTCGCTCATCCAAGTTCTCGCCATCACTCAAAATACATCCAACCAATCAAACTCTTTCTCGCCGCCGTGCGATTAATCAAAAACCTTTTTCATAAATGAAAGATATATTGTCTTAAGAGATACAAAACAATGTTTCGGCCACGATTGTTGAGTAGAGATAAATGACGCTTTTCCGAATATAGATTTATAAATCCGTTCGATATGTGGTATGCGTCCACTCCTCATCTGTTTTGGGTAAAACAATGTTTTCGTCGATTAATACAGTATAGCTTTCGCTAAAATCGACCAACAAACAAACATTTTTCTACCCAGAACTACGTAAGCCTTGATTTCTCTTTTGAGATACGTAGGAGCAGGATTTTTAAATCTTGTCAGGCCCACTAATAAACAACTTAGGTTTAGTCTTTCGTTAAAAAAAATCCAAAAACTTTATCCCCTCTTCTATTCTTTCTTTCCCACCTAATAAACTGAAAAGCCTAACATTAACGCACACAACTGACCTAATGGTTCCCGTTGAGTACAACGGACGTGAGGGGTGCTAATACCTTCCCCTTGCGTAATCGACTCCCGAACCCGGATATTGGTTGCGATGACCATATCTTATCCTTTCCTTTTGTCTTGGGTTTTATAGATATTTCCCCTTTCCTTTTTAGGAATAAATAAAGTTCGGTGGCGACTCTGTTCAGTCCATCATTGCGAGCGTGCGATCGCGCTTCGCTTTGAAGTCGTATCCCCATTTTTTTTCGAGGTGCGACATTATGTAAGCGTTTTATTGTTTTGTTATTTATTTTAATAGATTCCCTTTTAATAACATATCAACTTAGTAAAGCTTTTTGTTCTTTCTTTTATAGGATGTTTCAAGGTTCCGGACTCGGGTCCATGAATATGTCCACATGGACCCGATGATTCAACCTTATGTTGAACTCGTCGGTTTTGGTCATATAAGTAAGATCTTGTTTTGGTCGGTAGATAACAAATTCATTCTTGATTTATGCGAAAGATGGCATCCTGAGACACACACATTCTAGTTCCCAGCCGGTGAGTGTACCATGATGTTAGAAGACATCTACATGCTTTTGGGACTGCCCATTGAAGGTAAGGTTGTAAATGGTAAACCAACTATGCAAATTCAATTTGCATGAACCTCTTGGAGACTGATTTGTTAGATGATAACTCAAGAGGTCAAGGTATACTCCTTTCACGCCTTAAGTCATACTATAACAGTTTATACTTAGATGAGCATTCTACCGAAGATGCTCGAATAATAAAAACTAGGTGTTACATTATGCTTTTAATTGGTTCTTTTTTATTTCCCGAAGGTAGTGGTTCTAGTATGCATATTATGTATTTACCTTGACTTAGACATGTAGATAGAATAGGAAGTTACAATTGGGGATCTGCTTGTCTGGCCTATCTCTATAGCTCTTTGTGCAAAAACTCACACAAAGACACATCTACCTTTTCTAGATGTGTTGTTTTGCTCCAAGCATGGGGTTGGTCAAGACTACCGTCCCTAGCACCCGTCAACAACAACCCTTTCACATTCCCGTTTGCACAAAAGTAAGTTGTTTAAATTGCTATATATTTACTTACTTCTTTAATGATTATCATCTCTAACTAATATTTGTACCTTTTAGGTGCAGATGGTCTGCACGTGGTATGAGTTATAACAGATGTCCTAGACATTGTATTACTCAGTATCGCAATTTGTTGGATCACCTTCGACCGACAAACATAAGGATAATAATCTCATTATTTCGTTATAATTTGTTAACTTCTTCTACCAAGATTATAATCCAAGTTACTTTCACATTTCAGTTCATTTGGCGCCCATACCAAAATTTGGATCATGACCATGAAGTCAACGCTGAAAACGCGGCCATATGGACTGCATGCACACCGATAATACGATTCATAACTGTGGAGATGCACAATAGTGATCGTGTGAAGTTGCAGTTCGATATGCCCCAAAACATCTCAGATCCCCCCAGCAAGCCTAAGAGAATGGCATCTGTGCAAAGTTAACGACCAATGGAACTTCAATCCATGGCAAAGCTTCACAAGATCGGAGTGTCGCAAATGGAAGCACCACCATGACCATGTCTTAACTGACGTAGTCATGCCAAATGAAGAAAAACCAAGTCGTACTTATATGGCTTGGTACATATCGGTTGGTTTTCAGTTCATCGCCGAGGATATGTACATGTATGACCCATGCCAACAAACTTACACACCAGACACCTTAACATCTAACCCCCAACAACATTGTCAGACCAGATACACACAACCCCCTGTCCGTCAAACTTTCCGTTCCACCAACACACAAACATACAACCAAAACATGCCATACACCCAACCCCAATACCAAGAGCATACCCCATACCACCACCAACAAATTGATCATCAACCTGAGACCCAACATCGCTTCGCACCCAACACATCACCCTACCAAAATTGCCTTAGCCAGAACACTCAACGATCATTCAACACCAATCGCCCCTCTTCCTACCATAGCCAAGAAGCCCAAACCTCACAAAACCAAAACCTCCAACAACCCTATCTCTACCAAACACCCCAACAATCTTTCCATCATTTCCTCAACGCGTCATTCACACCCATGTCTCCCTTCAACCGTCTCGGTCGACCACCAATGAGTCAAACACAACCCAACTACTCTGGCATAGGTCATGAACTCAGCTACAATGGTACACCCTCGATCCATACTAAAGACTACGCCGATTTGTCTGACTATCTCAACAGGCCATCTCCTGTAGTTGGTAGTGACGCTCCTGGCCCCTCAGATGCTCAAACACCAATAGTGAATCATCAATGTGGGTTAAGGCCACGGGTTAGGGTAGCTAGGGGATGTGGGACCGGATGTCGGTTAGGTGATCCCGGTAACCACCATTAGGCTTTTTTGTGTAAACGGAAAATTTTATTAATATCAATTGGTCCTATTTCAAAATTATGTATCACGTAGACCATTTAGCAACAAAAAAATGCATTTTACACTGAGGTGCCAATCCAATTGGCGCCTACTCTCAAGTGATACACATGGGAGCCAATTGGATTGGCTGCACCATGTGCCCTAGTCAATCCAATTGTCGCCTCCATTCAATTTTTAAGAGGAGTCGCCAATTGGATTGGCTGCACCATCTTTCGATTCTCAAGAACAACAATTATGAGAATTGGTGCAAGCAGATAAAGGTTGTGTTTTGTTATCAAGATCTTTAAGATCTTATGAAGGAAGGAGTAACAACACTTGCAGAAACCGCGACAAATCAATAAAAGACTGCACATAAAGAATTGAAGAAGAAATATTATAAAGCTCTCTTTATAATCCATCAATGTGTTGATGCAGATAACTTTGAAAAGGTTAGTGATGCAGAGTCAGCGGAAGCATGGGAAATTCTAGAGAAATCGTTTGGAGGCGCAGAGAAGGTGAAAGAGGTGAGGTTACAAACTCACAAAAGGACGTATGAATTGCTTCAGATGGAAGACAATGGAAGCATAACTGATTTCTTCACCAAGGTTATGAAACTAGCGAATCAAATCAAGGTATGTGGAGAAGTGTTGACATCAAGATCTGTTGTTGGAAAGATCTTGAGGCCGTTGACCCCAAAGTTCGACCACGTGGTAGTATCCATAGAAGAGTCAAATGATTTGTCAAAACTAACAAAGGAAGAGCTTTAAGGGACGCTTGAATCTCATGAACAAAGAATGGCTGAAAGAGTTGCAGGAAAGTCGAAGAGTGATATGGCTTTGCAGGCTCAATCATCAAAAGAAAGAAAAGGAAAAGGAAGCTGGAATGTCAACAAAGACAGAGGAGGCTACAACAATTCGACTGGTCAAAATCATCAAGAAGGAAACTGGTCGAATCAGAGAAAACCCTGGAACCAAGGCAATCAAAGAGGTGGTGTTGAAGGTAGAGGAGGAGGTGGTGGTCAAAAGTCAGACAAGAGTCACATTCAGTGTTCCAATTGTCAGAAGTATGGTCACTATTCTAGTGATTGTCCAAAAAATTAGAAGAATCAAGAAACTTATGCAAAGTTGGCGAAACATGAAGAAGAAGAGACGTTGCTGATGGTTACAACAAGAGATGAAGAGAGATTCAAGGACCAGTGGTGCTTGGACTCAGGATGCTAATCACACATATTTGGAAGGAAAGATTGGTTTGTCAACATAAAGCCCTCAATGAAGAAGATGGTGAAATTTGCAAATGACAACACTCTAGCAGTTGCAGGTGTTGGTGATGTTCTGATTATGAGGAAAGATGGCAAGAGGTTAGTGATTTCAAATATGTTGTACATACCAAGCATGAAGAGTAATTTTCTCAGCATAGGGTAGTTAGCCGAAAAGAACTACAAGGTGTCGATCAAAGACAAGATGAATAGAGTTCTCGACTCAAATGGAAGGTTGGTCTTGAAGGCTCCAATGTCTCAGAATAGAACCTTCAAGATTGAGCTTGATGTGATTGAGCATAAATGCCTTGCAACAGCCACCAACAGAGATGAATGGATATGGAATTATAGACTTGACCATCTCAATTTCAAAGACCATCAGAGATTTGAAGAGAAGAAATATGGTTTCAGGATTACTAGAAATCGATATTCCAAAGAAAGTGTGTGAAGAATGCGTGCAGGTGAAGCAGCATAAGAACAACTTCAATAAGGATGCAGGAAGCAGGCCGAAGGCAATTCTTAAAGTCATATACTCTGATGTATGTGGTCCTCTCCAGGTGGATTCTATTGGAGATAACAAATACTTTGTTACATTCATAGATGATTTCAGTCGAAAAATATGGTCTTACCTGATCAAGAAGAAAAGTGAAGTGATGGACGTATTTGCCAAGTTTAAATCTATGATCGAAAGATAGAACAGTCGAAAGATCAAGATTTTGAGAACTGATGATGGTGGAGAATATGTTTCTAAAGACTTCGACGCATTATATATGAAAAAAGGGATTATGCATGAGGTGGTGTCACCCTACACTCCACAGCAGAATGGAGTCGCAGAAAGGAAGAATAGAACCATCATGAATATGGTTAGAGTATGTTGAAAGGCAAACTGTTGGTGTAAGCCCTAGGGGCCAATACTTTTGGTACTTGTATCGAATTATTTATTAATAATAAAATGCTTTTTCTTTATTACGTTTGTTTAATAAAGTCCCTAGAATAGCTAGTCTGTTTAATGTATCAAGTATGACTTAATCATGAGATCACATTAAACATAAGGACACTATTCTTAAAGTATCCGTAGTCGAGCTTTAGTGTGAAGTGGGATAACATTAAAGCATTAAGACTATTATGTTTGTAGACTGATGATCACATCTCATGGATCATGGATAAAGAGTTATCAAGTCTTAAACATAGGTATGAATATTAGGAGTAATATTTATACCGGATTGACCCGCTATGAGAATACTATATAGAAAGTTATGCAAAGTGTCATAAGTTATTCTCATGGTGATAATGGTGTATACCACTCTTCGACCTGAAACCACTATGGACCCTAGATGTAGAGTCAAGTGCTTTATTGTTGATCAAACGTTGTCCATAACTGGATAACCATAAAGATAGTTGATGGGTACTCCACGAAGCATGTTGAGGGACATGAGTGACCTAGATGGAATTTGCCCATCCTGCATAAAAGGATAAATGTCTATGGGCCCAATATTGAACTGGACAAGGATGACACGGTTTATGCCTTGTGTTCAATATAGACATAAGGGCAAAAGGGTAATTATACACATAAGTATTATCACATAAGGAATTGTCAGATCACATGACATTTTCGTGTCTTGGGTAGCAGTGATGTGTTGCTAGATACCGCTCACTGTTTATTATGTTAAATACATGATTTAATATAATTGCCAATGCCGCGAAAACCTACAGGGTCACACACAAAGGACGGATTGATGAGAGATAAAGTAACTAAGGAATACCGTAAGGTACGGTGACCTTAAGTGAATTATAGAACATCGTAAGGTACAATGTACTTGAGTAGAATACGAAATATGGTAAGGTACCATGGGCTTAAGTGATTTTGGGCATATTATAAGATATGGGTCAAAATACACTTAAGTGGGCCTTTTAGCTTGAAGCCCACACAAGTGGTTCTATAAATAGAACCCTTGTGCAGAAGCATTAATTGCGGTTGCATTATTTTCGTTTTCTCTCTCTATCTCTCTCTCTCTCTCTCTCACTCAAAGCCTTCATTCGTACCAGCTAGCACTGAGATTGAAGGAATCCGTTCGTGTGGACTGAGTAGAGACGTTGTCATCGCTCAATGTTCGTGGTCGCTCTGCGGATCTGCATCAAAGGTTTTGATCGTCACAGGAGATCTGCACCAAAGGTTTCAATCGTCACAAGAGCTAAATATTCTATCACTGATCATGACCATTCGTAAGGATCTCTAAAGGAGAAAATTGTTTTTATTTCCACTGCGTTTTGGACCGCAATTTTCCTTCACAAACATCTACCCAAAGAATTATGGGGAGAAGTTGTGTCGACTGCGACATATATCCTGAACTGATGTCTGATGAAGAAGCTAGAATGAATCACGCCAGAAGAATGTTGGTCTGGTCTCAAGCCTAGCTTGAGTCATCTAAGGGTGTTTGGATCTATAGCACATAGACATGTGCCAAATCAGTTGAGAAGAAAACTTGATGACAAGTCGAGTCAGATGATCCTGATAGGATATCATTCTACTGGAGGATATAAGTTGTTCGACCCAGTGAATACACATGTGGTGATCAACAAGGACGTGATTATATATGAGCTTAAGGAGTGGGATTGGACTAAGAATGTCAAGAAAGATTCAGTAAAAATATTTTGTGATGAACCAGCTAGTGAAGTCGAAAGAGAAGTTCGACAGGAAGAAGTCAGAGGTGAAGCAAGCACAAGAAGACCTCAAAGGACAAGACACATGCCTGCAAGGTTGCAAGAATGTGTGATTACATTAGATAATATGGTCAACGAAGAAGGTGAGCTGGTACATTATGCTTTCTATGCATATGTCGAACTTGTCAATGCAGGTGAGGCATTGAAAGATTCGAAGTGGATGAAAGCAATGGACGAAGAGCTGAAGTCAATCGAAGTCAACAACACCTGGTCACTTGTCGAATTTCCCCAAGACAAGAAGGCAATCAATGTGAAGTGGGTATACAATGTGAATTTGAATCCCATAAGAGAAGTGACTCGACACAAGGTGAGACTTGTGGTGAAAGGATTTCTTCAGAAAGAAGGAATCGACTTCGATGAGGTTTTCGCACCTGTTGCTAGGATCGAAACAATCAGATTGGTTGTTGGTCTAACAAACATGAATAACTGGAAGATGTGTCAGATGGATGTGAAATGTGCATTCCTTAATAGCCCATTAGAAGAAGAAGTTTATGTTGCACAACCAGCTGGGTTCGTGAAATATGGCGAAGAAAGAAAAGTGTACAGGCTGCATAAAGCTCTGTACGGACTTAAACAAGCTCCAAGAGCTTGAAACAAGAAGATAAATGGCTTTTTAAGGGAGAAGAAATTTGTAAAGTGCAAATCTAAATATGGAGTATATGTAAGAAGAAGCAAGAGTGAATTTCTTATACTATGCCTTTATGTCGATGACCTGTTGATAACAGGTAGCTGCAAGAAGGAGATCCAAGACTTCAAAAGTGATCTCAACAAGGAATTTGAAATGTCATATTTGGGTGACATTTCATATTTCCTTGGCATCGAATTATACAAGAGTGGTAGAGGTTTGATGATGCATCAAAGAAGGTATGCAGGTGAAATACTCAATAGGTTTGAGATGCAAGATTGCAACCCAACTTTGACTCCAGTTGAGCCCAAACTACAATTGTCAAAAGATTCAGATGAAGATGATGTCGACCCAACCCAATACAGAAGACTTATTGGGTCACTTCGATACCTTTGTCATACAAGGCCTGACTTAGCATACAGTGTAGGTATGGTGAGTAGATTCATGCAGAAGCCAAATGTATCACATCTAGCAACGGGGAAAAGGATACTAAGGTATCTGAAAGGAACTCTCGACTATGGCATTTTGTTCCCTGCAGCTGATGAAGGAAAAGAATACAAATTAGTGGGATACACCAACTCAAGTTGGTGTAGTGATGCTAAGGATCGAAAATCCACAGTTGGCTATGTGTTTATGCTAGATGGTGCACCAGTTGCTTGAAGTTCGAGAAAGGAGCCAGTAGTGGCATTATCGTCATGCGAAGCAGAATACATAGTTGCTTCTCTTTGTGCATGTTAAGCAAGGTGGATGGTGAATCTGGTCGAAGATATAACAGCGAAGAGTCATGGAGCAATTACCATGAAGATCGACAGCATGTCAACTATCAATCTGGCGAAGAATCTGATAGCACATGGTCGAAGCAAGCACATCGAAATGAGGTTCCATTATCTTCGAGAGCAGGTAGAAGATGGGAAGATGAATGTGGAATACCATAGAACTGAGAATCAGATTGTAGACATCATGACGAAGGGAGTGCATGTCGAAGTGTTCAGAAGATTAAAAGTTATGATGAATGTAGATAGCTTAGACATAATGAGTTAGGTGGTATGTTGAATTGTAATTCCTTGTGTCAAAGCATGTTGCTCGACAGGAACAAGGAAGTGTCGAACCACCTAGTGTGTTAAGTTGTGTTAGTGTCGAAGTGTCGAAACATGTTGTTTCACACATGATTTCGACTTATGCCTATTTTAGTAGTGTTAGTTATTTTTGGTTTTTATAGTTTTGGGCTTTATCTTGATGTCCAAGTTAACCTAAATCTATAAATAGAGGGAGTAACCCTTATTTTAGTAATGAAGTGAATAAAATATTCATAACATTGTAATTCACAGTATTTTTCAGTTGCAAAGTGAATAAGAAGTTTTTCACAGTTTGTGGACAGAGAGAAACTCTGCAGAATTTTAATTTTTCTTCTCCTTCATCGTTCTTTACACTCTTTCTTTCTCCATTGTTCTTTTCTTTTCCTTGTTATTGTGTGAGTAATAACAATCTTGTTCATCAAGATTGACTGAAATTCTTCATAGATTTTGGCAAATTTCTAACCGTATCCATTTGTGTTGTATTATTTAATCACGACACATATTTTATGAAATTCTATTTATTAATAATTTAACTTTAAAAAATTTAAGATTGTGTGGAGTAGCCAACACGTCTCAAAGACCGCTTTGTATCCCACAACTTTAACACTTTAAATCTCACTTGAGATAATTTGTTAATTCGGTCGTTTAAATACAAGAATTGGTTAAGCCGTTGAATTTTGCAATCATTATTACTATAGCTCGAACTCACTGTACCCTAAAGTCACATTCACAATATTATAAATTAACTCTAAAAAGAATTAAGTACCGTCGTCAGACATCTATTTAAGTTCGTGGTATATGAACATAAAATAGATATGTTATTATTAGAAAGATGGTTAATTAAAATGAGATACAATAAATATTTAAAAATATTAATGTCATTAATAAAACTTAACTTTTACAAAAATTAAAATCTCAATTTAGACATTAATGTTAAAATATATATTTTTTAAAATAAACTATAATTTGCCAAAAATTAACAATTAAATTCAAACTAATAAAATTAGTCCTTGTTAGTTGTAATTTATAATTTTGTAGAAAATTAGTATTTGAATGTGTTGAAGTAGCTAATCGAAATAGTAGTCGAATACAACATATCGTTGTTGTGTCGAAGTCAAAATATAACTTTATATATTTTTGGTTTGAGTTGTAAGTTTTGAGCTTGAGACAAATTGAAGAACTTGTACATCGGAGTTGAAAAATTGAAAAGGATGAAGTTGCACTTGTAACACCCCAACTTTAAATTATTAATCTTATTTAATTGTTTGAGTGTTTTTATGTGTGGTGCTTATTTATTTAAATTTATTATGAATTATTTGAGTTATTTTGGTGTTTTGTAAGATTTATGGGTGTTTTAATAATTTTATAATAATGAGAATATAGAATATTTGAGGGCAAAAAAATAAAATTGAATTATTAGAATAATCAAAGATATTTAGAATAATTAGTTGAATAAATAAAAAGTTATTTTATAATTATTAAGAAACTTCAATTTTTATTAAATAATTATTTAGTAAATTTTTTATTTAACATAATAAAAGTATTATATTATTTAGAAAATAGAAATTTATAAAATAAAATAATTATTAGAATTATTTTATTAATTATTGAAATTACTAGTAATGTTACTGTTGAGAAGCATTTATAGTTGATTTTTTAAAGGGGGTGTGAGTGAGAGGATGTAGAGACCAATTAGTATTTTAGGGTTATATTTAAACTAATGTGAGAGGATGGAGAAAAAATTTAGAATTTGGGAAAGCGGTCGATCGTGGAATTGGGGTTTTGGAACAGAGCTTGGGGAGGGTCATGAGGAACTTGAAGAAATTTATCAAAGCTTTAAATTTTGAGGTAAGAGGGATTGTTTTACTTATGGGTGGCCTTAAGCAGTCAGGATAGTGATGTGTTTTTACCCTCATATCTTTGTATTTCATATTATAAGACATTTATCATTATTGGTAATCATACGGAAGGGATGTGCGATTGAGGCTATATGGGCGGACTATGGGCGACAAGCGGCAGTTTCGGCAGTTTTCGAGTTTGAGGGTCAATTTGGCGAAATTCGAACAATTTTGTTTTCAGTATCTTTTTTGATAAGTTGAGATAAAATTATTATTTTAGAGTTAATTTTATTATTATTTGAGTCAAACCTCCAACCCTTAAGGATTTCAGTAGAGTTACCACTCGTGAAAGTTGTTAGTGAGGCACTATCGAGTACTTTGAGTACTCAAGTGTCACCCTAGAGTTATCAAGTTTTGTTAGCGAGTTATTTAGAATTCCCTTGTGAACTTTGTAAAATTATTTAAATTATTTTAGAGTTGAGAGTATATAACATAAAATATACCCTTTTGAGATGTTTTTGAGTTTATTGGCTGAGTTGAGATAAATTATTGAGTAACAACACAATTTGACTCTATGTTTGATTATTTTGAGGAAATACATAAATATATTATGCTTTCAGTTTAGTAATTCAGTGGAATTATAGTGAGGCGTGTTATTGGCAAATTGTGATCTTTTGAGTTATATAAAATTAATTATATTTTTGGAGTTGAGTAATTCAATGGAATTACATTGAGGCTTGTTATTGGTGAATTATGGTTCAAGCGTGGAACCTATTTTTGAATATAAAATTTGAGATTAGATGTTGATGATTGTATGTTGTTTGAGCTTATGATGTCATAATCATGCATACATGTATATTTTAGTTAGGTAGGACTTCGGTCTAGTGAGGTCAGGTTTATAGAGGAATCATGACAGTCTCATGTCAAGAGAGAGACACGATTTAAAGAGGAACTAGAGACAGGGACAATCAGTAACATACCTTTGATCCCAAAAATCCGGTACCACATGCATAATTAGAGGAGAAGTTGTTACATTTGCATTTACATTATGAATTGTTTGGTTGTTGTTGTGTGAAAATGATTTGTGTAATTACTATTACTATCCCGGTGTCTATTTTCACTGCTAACATTTGTAAAATGTATTCTCACTCCTTTCTTGTTTGTTTTGTGTGGCTTTGTGAAATGTTGTACAAATACTCAAAAGGAGTAATTTCTATTATGGGTTGGAAGGTGGCTTTGCAACTCTCTTTCTTGTTTATTTATCTTTCGCTATTAGATGAATATTGCTCTTATTTTGTAACATCGGGGAATATGACATTATTTGTTTTGAGTTGATGTTGGATTTTATTTTCCTTGAGTATTTCCTTTGAATAAATATTTGACGTTATGCCATAATTTGAATTCCGCTGCGAGTACGTTGACTTTATCTGAATAAAGTATGTATATTTTGTTGGAGTAACATCCTAAAATGTGACTTTCTCTTTTATAATTAAGAGTTAGGATTTAGGGTGTTACAATAAACTTTGAGAAAGCAATTCTAGATGACTCAGATGAAGGAAGATGAATCGGTCTCAGAATACTTTTCATGTGTGGTGTTGTTAACGAACCAGATGAAGACATGTGGTGAATCAATCAACGGTTTACAGAAGATTGAGAAAGTGTTGAGATCTCTAACTGTGAATTTTGATTACATTGTAGTGTTAATTGAAGAGTCCAAGAACCTAGATGAGATTAAGTTATAAGAACTTCAAGCTTCATTAGAGGCTCATGAGATGAGGTTGAAGCATAGGAACTCAGAAAGGAAGAAGGTGGCTGAACAGACACTACAAACAAGATTCATCAAGAAATATGGGAAAGAGAAGGAGAATTAGGGAAAGAAATTTTCTAATGATGTGAAGTCAATCAAGAATTTAAAAATTCATTATGATTCGACCAAGAAAGGCATGAGCAATAAGTATTATGGGAAGAAAGTTGACATGAAGGAGGTGCAGTATTACAATTGTTAAGGATTTGGCCATTATGCTCGATATTATCGAAGAAATAAGGAAGCACGAGAAAAAGATACCGATGAAGCAAAATATGCACGTGTTGGAGATAGTGGTTCTGATGATGTGATACTCATGTCCAACACTCAGTCGAACAATGAGCAAACTAACATGTAGTACCTGGATTCCGGATGTAGTGACCACATAAATGGAAATAAAAGCTGGTTCACCAAGTTAGATGAATCAATTAAGAAAGTGATCAAGTTTGCAGATGGCAGACACGTCACATCAGGTGGAATAGGAAACATATATGTGGTTAGAAAGGATGGTTAAAGGGTTAACATCACTGATATGTTGTATGTACCTTTGATAACAAGTAACTTGATAAGCATATGTCAATTACTTACAAACGGGTACAACATGAAGCTTGAAAAATATCAGATCAAGGTGTATGATGGTGATGGGAGGTTGATATTGAAGGCACCATTAGCAAACAACTAAAGCTTCAAAGTAGAGATCAACACGGTTGATCATGAGTGTCTTGCTTCAACTGAAAAAGAAGACGAGAGTTGGCTATGGCATCACAGGTATTGACATGTAAACTTCAGAAGTTTAGGTATGCTCAACTAGAAGAAGATGATGTATGGCTTACCTCAGGTGAAAGAACAAAGTCAGGCATGTGAGGAATGTTGTAAAGAAAAGTAGGCTAGGAAATAATTCAAGTATGACTTGCCAATGAGGTCGAAGGAAAATGTGGACCTAGTTCACTATGACGTGTTTGGACCTTTTGAAGTAAGTTTGAATGGAGCTAACTGCTATTTCCTAACTTTCATAGATGAATTCACAAGATATATGTGAATTTACCTTATTGAAAGGAAGATTTAGGTATTCACACGGTTCAAGAAGTTTAAAATTCATGTCGAGAAACAAAGTGGATGCAAGTTGAAGAAACTAAGAACTGATAGCGGTGGTGAATACACTTCTTGAGAATTTGATAGATTTTGCAATGAGGAAGGTATAGAGCATGATGTCATTACACCATATACACCTTAGCATAATAGTATAGCTGAGAGGAAGAATCAAAGTATACTGAACATGACGAGGAGTATGTTTAAATCTAAAGATATGCCAAAGAGATTTTGGTGTGAAGCATCTTCAACAATAATATACATTCTAAACAGATGTACAACGAAGAAGATAGTCGAGAAGACACCTTATGAGGCTTGGACAGGACATAAGCCAAATGTCAATCATCTTAGAGATTTTGGATCAATGTGTTTCAGGCATGTTCATGAAAAATTGAGGAAGAAGCTAGATGATCGAAGTCAGACCACATGCTCATAGGTTATCATTTGATTGGTGCTTAGAAGTTGTATTCGCCAAACGATGATAAAATTGTGATCAATAGAAGTGTTCTAATAGATGAAATAAAAGGATGGGGTTTGAATCATGGGTCAGTTCAACAAGAGTAAGATACAGTCACAATTATGTTTGAAGAATATCGACAAACTGAAGTCACAACCAATCGAAATGAAGAACCACCTAAGTAGAATGTTCAAATATAGACTAGAGCAAGAACTGAGTCAACAAGGATAGCTCGATATGAGAGATTTCTAGATCAAGCAGTCAATGGAAATGGTGATTTAATAGAAGAAGCAATGATGATAGGTGAAGCAAAACCGATTAATTTGGATCAGGCCATGAATGATTTGAATTGGTTAGTAGCCATGCGAGAAGAACTCATGTCAATTGAGAAGAACAAGACCTGAGAGCTTGTCGAAAATTCAATCAAGAATCCAATTGATGTGAAATGGATCTACAAGTTGAAATGAAGGTTGAATGGTGAAATTGCCAAGCATAAGGCAAGACTAGTGGCAAAAGGTTTTCTGCAAAAACCTGGTATTAATTTTGACGAAGTCTACACACCTGTTGCAAGGTTGGAAAAAATTAAAATTGTTGTGTCGACTACAACATGTAGAGGATGGAAGATACATCAGTTGGATGTAAAATCAACATTTCTGAATGAACCTTTGAAAGAAGAAGGCTATGTCAGTTAACCACCATGATTCGAAATCAAAAGGCATGATGAGTCTTCCTCAATCTGTATGTCAATGATGCAGACATGGCCAATAAAATCATTTTATGCCTGTATGTAGATGATTTATTGATTACATGTGCAGATGAAACTATGATAAGAAGAGTCAAGTCGAAGCTGATACAAGTGTTTGAAATTTCCGACTTAGAGAACTTATCATATTTCTTAGGGATGAAGTTCAAAGACACAGGTGAATGAGTGTTCATACACCAGAAGAAGTATGTCCAAGATATCTTGAAGAGGTTCGAGATGAGAAAATCTAATACAGTTGCTACGCCATTAGAAACAAGAGGAAAGTTGAGGAAGGAAACCAATGATGAATTTATAAGTGTGACACTGTACAAACAAATCATTGGATCCTTGAGGTATCTTTGCAACACCATACCAGATATATGTCAAAGTGTCTGATTATTGAGTAGATTCATGGAGAAACCCAAATAATGTTATCTCACTATAGTTAAGAGGGTGTTGAGATACACAAATTGTATGATTGATCATGGTATGCTTATGTCAAGGCAGAAGAAGACCAACACACAAAAGTATATGGCTACACTAATTCAAATTTCAGTGGAGATCAATACAATAAGAAGAGTACTTCAGGATACATATTCATGATTGAAGGCACTCAAATCTATTGGAGCTCAAGGAAGAAAATCATTGTAGCTTTGTCATCATTTGAAGCTGAGTATGTGGTTGTATCATATGTAGCATGTCAAGCAACATGGATAGAGATTATGCTCGAAGAGATAGTGGAACCTAAGAAAATGAAGTTGTTTGTATATAACAAGTCAGCTATCAACATTGTGAATCATCTAGTATGTCATGGTCAAAGTAAGCATATAGAAATGAGGTATCATTTTCTTAGGGGTCAAGTTAACAAAGGAAAGCTTGAAATTGAGCATTGCAAGACAGAATGACAACTAGCTGATATACTTACCAAACCCCTGAAAAAAGTCAGGTTCGACAAGTTGAAGAAAAACATTGGGATGAGAAGTCTTGGAAATATGAATTAGGTGGTGTGTTAGTTGTATCATAGCTTTTTATAAAGCTAGTATTCGGTTGTGTCAAAGTAGCTAGTCGAAGTAGTATGAGTCAGTTGTATTCGACATAGTCGAATACAACATACAACTATTGTGCCGAAGCTAAAATATAGCTTTGTATATTTTGGGCTTGACTTGTAAGTTTTAGTCCTGAGATTTAGTTGCCTATATAAATGGCATGGTATCATGTGAATAACAACTTCACTCAATAAGGATTCCGCTTTTCACAAATTTAGTTTTATAATTTTCTCTCTTTTCTCTCTTCTTCTTCTTTCATCTTTCTTGAAAATCCTTTTGTTCCAACAGACCTTTTAAAGTTATTTCGTATTGAAAATGTGGTTGATTGAAAATTTTCATAGTCTAACATCGATTATTTTATTAACAATGTTTTAAAAATTAATTATAAATAGCTATTGTAGGGTCAATAGTTTAGATTGGTATAGTTAATACTGTTCAATTTTATCAAAGTGATACTCACTTTCTATAATTAAAGAAATAGTTAAAAGATTTTGTTTTGTTTATTGAACAATTTTTATTTAAACTTAAATTTATATTTGTTTTGTTGGTACTTTATTTTACACGAGTTCTTGTGAATTTGTCTTAACCAATTCGCAAAAGTATCGTGAACCGTATGCATGAACCAATTTGCATTTCTTAGAGGGTACATGTGAATTATGTGACTATGCGTTTAGTCTCATACAAAAATGTCTTATAGAATAAAGAGCGATACTTAAATATATATATATTATATATATATATATATTATATATATATATATATATATATTATATATAATATATATATATATATATATATATATATATATATATATATAACACATGAAGTCTCCCAACATTTTAAAATGATGGACCAAATCTCACATTCAAAGAATAGATGTTGAATATTTTTTTTTTCAACAACTACCTCTAATGATTCCATGTGCGTGTGCTGTGCGTGTGTGTGTGTGTGACCTCACTAAATATAATTTATGGCTCCGTCCCTGGTTCCTATCACAGTATCGCAAGCTCAAGATCTGGAGACCATACCCAACGATCGCCTAAGTTATCTTGCAAAACAGAGTTATGTAACAAAGAAAAACACTCGACCACATGCTCTTCCTTATAGTAAAAAACCCATCATACCCATCTCTAACCTAGCCCATTAATCCCCGACCCTAAACTTTTCATCTCCAATACTTTAATGTTACAATCCACTAATAACTATCAAAGGTAGTTAAATATAGAGTCGAAAGCAAAGGTGGCAAACGGGCATGCCCGCCCCGTTTAGACATGTCCCGCAAAAGTGCTCAAAAAATGAGGCAAACATAGTTGAGGGTGCGAGTCTAAAATTGCTCAGAAAACGGTGGTTGGGATGGGCCCGTAGATACTGTACTCCTTAAGCCTAAAATTGAAAAAAAATTATGTTAATACTCATGCCTGTAAAAGTCTGCAAAAAAAACAGAGCAAACGGGAAGGTACTTTAAAGGGTGTAGACATAAAATCTTGGTCTGCCCCGCAAAAAAAAAGTGCGTATAAAACAAGCATGACCGACTGATCAAGCCTATTTTGTCATCCCTAACCAAAAGAGCATTTTTCTAACTAATGAGCATTCCAAAAAGGCGTACTTTCACCATTTTTCACAGCACACGGTAATCTTTAGTCTAACCATGTGTACATGTCAAACCCACGCATTTCATAACTATAAATAAATATTTTCACCACGCTGATGCTTTATTGTCGCTATATAATATGCCCTCAAACCACCTTATATCACAAATCCTCTTAATCTACTTATAACTTCTACCATCATTTTTATATTTGTTGTAAAATCCTTTAATTTTCAAACCTTCAAACCCATCATTTTTATCCATATACATTTTCCCCTAGTTAACCCAATAGACCTTACCGACATCCTTAAAGCCCACATCCTCTTATTAAAATGGTTTAGATAAAGATTTAATATAAGATAATGGTTAAGAATTTTTGAGAAATTTAAGTGTTGTAATCGATTAACACGGGTGTGTAATCGGTTACAGGTGTCAAAATAAGTCAAATAAGTTGAAGAAAAGTGCTCCTAGAGTTTGTGTAACCGGTTACGCATTCGAAGTAACCGGTTACCACTTTAGTTAATTTTAGTTTGTTTAAGGTGTAACCAATTACAGGTTTAGTGTAATCGGTTACATACCCAAGTTTTTGACTTTTTTGTTATTTAACTTATTTTTTTATATCCCAATCACTTGTATTAATACCTTAGAGGTATCCTTGTTATGGTTAATGAAATGCAATCGAATATTCTCACCTTCAACTAATTTCTCTATCTCAATTTATGTCTCCCTCTCCATACTATAATTTCTCCATTATTCACCAATCTTGTGGTTCCAAGTTCTAACATTTGGCATCAAGAGTCTGGTTCTGATCCAAAAACACCTAGTATGAAACATGAATTTTGTCTCCAATAAAAGAATACTTACAAACCTACCCATCCTTGATGTGAAGAATTATGACAAATGGTGTAAACAAATGAAAGTGTTATTTGACTACCAAGATGTTATTGAAGTGATCAAGAACGGGGTGAATCTTCTTATTGTAGCTGTAACAGATGTACAACAAGCAACACATAAGGAAGAGAAGAAAGATTTCAAGGAGTTGGTTTTGATCCATCAATATGTGGATGGTAACAACTTTGAGAAATTTGGTGATTATAAATCGTTAAAGAAAGCGTGGGAAATCTTAGAGAAGGCATACGCAGGGGCAGACATGGTGAAGTGTTAAAACCTCACAAATGTTAACTTGAATTGATTCAAATGGAGGAAAAGGAGACGATCAATGATTTCACAACAAAAATCACTCGATTAGTGAATCAAGTGAAGGCATATGGAAAAACAGTCACATAGCAATATATTGTCGCAAAAATCTTGTGTTCTTTACGCCAAGATTTAACAATATGGTTGTAGAGATTGAGGAATCGAAGGATCTTGCGATGCTAAGCAAAGAGGAGTTACAAAGATCTCTTGAGGCTCATGAGCAAAGGATGGTGATAGAAATAATGATAAGGCAAAGGTGGAGATCGCTTTGCAAGCTCACTTCAACGATAACGACAAGAGATCGAAAGGAAAATGGCTTATGAAAAGTAAATGAAATTTATAGAATTTTGGTGGAAGAGAGCCCCAAAGTTCCAAGAATTTGAATTATCAAAGGGGTGAGAGAAAATACAACAAAAATGGTGGTTAAGGCAACCTTAGAGGTGAAAGGAAGAGTTTTGACAAAAGCAAGACGTAATATTTTAAGTGTCAAAGGTTCGATCATTTTACAAGAGAATGCAACGCGAACAAGAAGGAACCTCAAGGAGATGAAGCCAAGGTTGCAAGACAAGAATTTGATTAGAAGAATACACTCTTGGTCGTGATCACAGAAGGTGAATGCAACAACAACAGGTTGTGGGACAGCAACAGTAATAGTTTTGAAAACAATGTAGAAACATGTTGTAACCGGTTACGTAAAAGCTGTAACTGGTTACAGGAAGAAGAAAATGCCATGATGAGTATGAAAGGTTCAATTCAGTATAGCAAGGAATGATATTTGGACCCAAGGTGTTCAACTCATATGACGGAGATGAAGGATTGGTTTGTTAAAATCAATCGTGACATGAAGAACATAGTGAAGTTTGTAGATGACACCACTCTAGCGGCTGATGGGATCAGTTATTTTTTGATCATGAAAAGGGATTATGGAAATTCCTTGATCAAATATGTATCATACATTCCAATAATCAAATCTAACATTTCAAGTATTGGCTAATTGCTTGAGAAGGATTACAAGATTCACATGGAAAACAAGGGGATGCACGTTATGGATGCAAATATGGTTTTGGTCTTTAAAGCTCATACGGATGCCAATAGAACCTTCAAGGTTTATATAAAGGTTATGGATCATAGATGTCTTTCTACAACAGCGAGTGAAGAAGATTGGATATGGTACTGTCGTCTTGGACATCTCAATTTCCGAGATCTCAAAGACTTGCGAAAGAATGGAATGGTAACAGGGTCGCCATTGATCAACATATCAGATGAAATTTATGAACAATGTGTGCAGGTGAAGCAACATAAGGGTAAATTTAGCAAGGATGCAGTTTGTAGAACTAAGAATTACCTTGAGATGGTGTATTCAAATGTGTGTGGACCGATGCAAGTAAATTCCATTGGTGGCAATATATATTTTGTCACATTCATCGATGATCATAGTAGAAAACTATAGACATTACTAATCAATAGAAAGGATGGTGTATTTTAAGTGTTTAAGAAGTTCAAGTCCATGGTTGAGAAGTAAAGGGTCACAAAGCTCAAAGTGCTCAAAACAGATGGTGGAGGAGAATATGTCTCAAAAGACTTTGAGAGGTTTTGTGATCAAGAAGGGATAATACATGAGGTTGTACCACCTTATACACTACAACAAAATGGTGTTGTTGAAAGGAAGAATCAATCGATCATGAACATGGTAAGAAGTATGTTAACGGGGGAGAACTTGCCGAAAGATTTATGGAGAGAAGCGGTACCCACAACTGCCTATTTGGTGAATATGTGTCCAACAAAGAAACTTGATCAGGTAAAACCGGAGGAAGAATGGTCGAGATTCAAACCGAATCTGAACCTTTTGAGATTTTTTGGTTTCGTAGAGTATCGACATGTTCCAGTGCAACTTAGAAAGAAGCTGGATGATAAGGGAGAAATAATGATACTTGTAGAGTATCACTTCACTCGTGGTTACAAGTTGTTTGATGCAGCAAACACGAGGGTTGTTTTAACAAGATAAAGCAATTACAACAGCCTGTAACCGGTTACATAAAAGTTGTAACCAATTACAACTTTGAAAATTCAGATTCTGTAGAATTGAGAAGAACAAAAATTGGGAGTTGGTTGATCTATCGGACTGGAAGAAGTCAATTGGTGTGAGATGGGTGTTCAAAGTGAAGGCAAATCCCAAGGGTGAAATAATCAAGCATAAGGCTTGATTAGTTGCAAAGGGATTCATGCAAAGAGAATACATGGACTTTGAAGAGGTATTCACACTGGTTACTGGATTGAAACCATTAGGCTAGTTATTGGTATTGCAGATGACAACAATTGGCTTATCTACCAAATAGACGTCAAATATGCATTTTTGAACGGACCACTTGAAGAAGAGATGTATGTAGAACAACCCCTGGTTTTGTTGTGCGAAACCAAGAGCTAAAATTCTACAAGTAGAAGAAAACATTATACGGTTTGAAGCAAGCCCAAAGAGCTTGGAACAAAAGGATATATGGTTTCCTAAAGGAGGTTGGCATCAAGAAATGTGTATCCGAGCATTGCGTGTATGTGAAGACAAATACAAGTAGGAATGATTATCCTTTGTCTATATGTAGACGATTTGTTGATAACGAGAAGCAACAAAAAATACATTTCTAAGTTCAAGAGTGAACTTATGAAAGAGTTTGAGATAACCGACTTTGGTTTCACAACATACTTTCTTGGCATTGAGTTCCACAAGTACAAAAGGGGGTTTCTCATGCACCAAAGAAGGTATGCGCTTGAGATATTGAAGAAGTTTGAAATAGAATATTCTAATGTTGTCATTAATCTGGCTGAATCAAGGCCACAATTTTCGAAGAGTGAAGATAAGCAAGATGTTGATCCAATTTGGTATAAGAAGCTGATTGGATCCTTGTGTTATATGTGCAATATGCGATCGGGCTTGGTGTTTAATGTCAGTATTGTGAGTAGATTCATCGAGAGACAGAGGGTGTCTCACTTGGCAGTAGTCAAGAGGATCCTAGGATACGTCAAAGGATCGATTGAATGCGGAATTCTCTTTTCTGCAGTGACTACGGGAAGAAAATGTAATTTGCTCGATTTTACCAATTCCAATTGGTGCATAGATAAAGATGATTGAAAGTCTACAATTGAATACATCTTTATGTTCGGACAAACACCAATATCATGGTGTTCGGAGAAGGAACCGGTAATTGCACTCTTGTCTTGTGAGGCCGAGTACATTGTCGCTTCGTTATGTGTGTGTCAAGCCGTGTGGCTAATGAATCTATTGAAGGAACTAGGCATCGATGAGGGTGATATTGTTACACTCATGGTTGACAATGTTTCAGCGATTAATCTTGTTAAGAATCAAATTGCACATGGAAGGAAAAAGCACATTGAGATGAAGTTTCACTACTTGAAGGAACTTGTTAGTGAAGAAAAGTTAAGATTGTGATATTGTAGAAGTGAAAACCAAGTGGTTGATTTGTTGACTAAGAGAGTCACAGATGATGTGTTCAAAAGTTTGAGGATGAGCATGGACGTGGAAGACTTGGAGTACTTGAAATAAAGTGGTGTGTTAAGAGTTTTTTAGTAATTAAAGTGCTGTAATCGGTTAACACGAGTGTGTAACCGGCTACATGTGTCAAAATAAGTTACATAAGCTGAAAAAAATACTTATGGAGTTGGTGTAACCATTTAACACGAATGTGTAACTGGGTAATGTGTCAAAATAAATCAAATAAGCTGAAGAAAAATGCTTATGGAGTTGGTGTAACCGGTTACGCATTCGCAGTAACCGGTTACCACTGTTAGTTAATTTTGATTTGTTTCCGCTGTAACCGGTTACAGGTTTAGTGTACCGGTTACATGCCTAAGTTTTTTACTTTTCTATTATTTAACTTATTGTTTTGTATCTCAATCGCTTGTATTAATACCTTAAAAGTATTTTTGTTATGGTTAATAAAATGTAATAGAATATTTTTATCCTCACTTAATTTCTCTCTCTACACTCTAATTTCTCTATTATTCATCGATCAATCTTTTGATTCCAAGCTCTAATTCCAAACTCTAATGATAATATTCTTCAAAACATATTTGAAAAAGGATAAGATGACCAACCATAGTATATTGCTCTTCCATCTTTATAAAAAAAAAATTCTTTAACAAAAGATTCCAAAACCACAAATTACAAGGATTTCTCTAATAGAGAGACTAAGATAATGAATCTTAGTCATAATAGATTAAGCTCTCTCCGGTGAATTCACCTCCAACTAAATTTCACTCACTAATTAAAGTAGAGAGAAAAGGAAAAAAGAAAAATTAAAAACCAAGATAATTTTGATTAAATATAACTTATAAAATATAGTACTATGCTCCTGTGTGTAGTGGGTGACAAATCAGGTTTAGTCGGTTCGGTTGGGTAGGTAAGATTTTAAGAATGTGGTAAGATTTTAGTCTCATATATTTTAATATATCTACTCTATCACGTTTTAATTTTTACAAATTTTAGTGGATACAAACATTAATATTTTTAAAATAAAAATGTGGCATTTTGCGGGTCCGCCATATCAGTCAATTTTTTTTTTTTGATAGATCAAAGTTTTGAGTCCATCCCTTATATAATGTCCACCTCACTTGGTTTTAATCTTTTCAAACTTTTACGAACAGATCTAAATGGGTCAGATATATTGTTTGCATCCTCATGCACATAGAGTATTTTTATTCATTAACGTTCAAAAGGAAAAACACAATGGTCAATTTGATTCAGCTGAAAAAAGAAGTGGTCCCATTTTTTCCTAGATGATACTAATAATACATAAGTTTTCTATCATTAACATATTTTTCTTCTAATAAAAAAGATATTTTTCTTTGCCATTTATTGACCCATCAATCTGTATCATACTCATCTGGACTCCCATACCCATAGCTTCCCCATCTTTTCCCACTTGTTCATTGCATGTTTTCTTTTTTGATGTGGCATCCATAGAGCAGCACTATTAAGCTTTATGAAACAATTGTTCATTGAAGTGAGACACATATAACATATTCAATTATAAGCCAACAGTTTTTCCAATAATGGTGACTCCAACATGCTTTAGAAAAATTTAATGATAAAATCTTAATTTCAGAAGTATAGAGGCGTGTTTGAATCCCACTCCTCTTATAGTACTAACTAACAGTTGAGCAAATGTAATTTGTTTTGGGTACACTTACTCAAATAATATTTGTGAAGAAAAAAAAAAGATTATTCAAGTTAATAATTCAAAATTTCACATGAACTATTCGCAAATGATTTTTTAGGTTTTTTTTCTATATAAACATTAATTTTTTTTTTTACATAAATAGACTTTTAAATAGTTTAACAGACCAATCAAACTTTTAAAAATATCAAACTCAAAATTAAAAATAAACATATGACATACTAAAGAGGATACTCAACTTTTAATATTTTTAGCAATAACGTTTATTTTATTTATTCACACTTTGTTAATTTTTAGATAAAAAGGTTAAGTGAAATATATGTGTAATAATTGCACCACATGTATAAAAGAAAAAAAACTCTAAATTATATTTTTGATTTTTTCTTTGTAATTTAATTTAGATGTGCAGACTCAACCGATCTATCAAATAGTTTTTGAGTTTAACTGTTATGTATTATAAGCATGATTTTAGAAATAGTTATAGTTAATATATATATATATATATATATATATATATATATATATATATATATATATATATTATATATATATATATATATATATATATATATATATATATATATATATATATATATATATATATATATATATATATATATATATATATATATATATATATATATATATATATATATATATATATATATATATATATATATATATTATATATATATATATATTATATATATATATATATATTATATATATATATATATATTATATATATATATATATATATACCGTGTAAAAGTTCTTACAGGAAATTAATTACTTAATATCCTGAACAATAATGATAAATTTGAGGATTAGGTGTATATGTGGCTATATACACAAAATGGATAATTTGGTTGAATAATAAAATAAATTATTCTAAAATACTTTCAAAACAAGACGATTGTTAGGATTCAGTCCGCGAAGACGATAAACTATCACAAAAAAGAAATAGTTAAAATATCATCAATCTAACTATGTGTTTTCTATTTTTTTTTTACTATACCATCCTCTATATACAATCATATCAATAATTTTCTCCCTCAAATTGGTGTTAACCACACTTTGGCCAAAAAAATTATCATTCCGATAGCTCCAAATACCATATATAATTTCTGCAACCGCAAATTTAAGAATGGATGCCCTCAAACCTTTACCTTTACTATAATCCACAAGTCAATGCATTTCCTCATTCCAAACTTTAGACACATGGGTAATTTGAATCCAATTAAGAACCCGCCTCCATATCCTATTCATCTCAGCACACTCAAAAAACAAGTGGTTTATAGTTTCGACATTGTCACAAAAGCAACATTTGGTGTTATCCACCATGCCAAACTTATGAAGCGTATTTTAGTGGCTAATTTGCCATGACATGTCATCCACATGGTCATGATTGCTCTAAGACGGACAACATTACCGTACATCAAATGCCTCCAAGCAATAACTTGTGGATCTTCTTTCAACTTGTTATATATAACCTTCATCCGAAATTTATTTTTGCTTAACATCTGATCCCAAAGCTGTTGAATCTGTGGGATAGAGTCTCGTTGCTACATAACCGTCTTCCTGATCCAAGTATTGTTAGGCTTGATCTTAGCTTCCATCACATTATTATTTTTGAATTAATAGTTATGGACCCATTTAACCCATAAGCTGTCCGACTTTCCACTAAGATTCTAGAGGAGTTTCATCATGGTAGCTTTGTTCCAAGTATCCAAATCTATAATATATAGACCTCCTTGCCTTCTAGGTTTGCAAACAGTTTTCCAAGCAACAAGGCTTTTCCTATTGATGTCAGCACCACCTGTCCACAAGAAGGATTTGCAAATGACATCAATTTTCTTCAGCACAAACTTTGACAAAGGTAAATATTGCATCTAGTAATTTGCAATGGAAAATGTTATGCTCTTGATCAATTGCATCAATAGTTTGATTTATATTTAAAAAAGAATGGAAGATTTGGTTTATATATATATATAATGAGAATAAGTTCAATTTCAAACAATTCAGATCAATAATAACATGCAAGTGATGTTGGAGTTCAACAATGAACCTCCATTCACAATGCACAAGAATGAAGAATATGAAAATGGAAGAGTGAGAGAGAATTTTTTTTAAACTATTTCTCAATTTCAAAAGATGTTAATTCAATTACAAATGCAATTCACTTTAGACTTATATATTCATCCAAATTCTACTCAAATTCAAATTTAAACTCACATGAAACTTAAGTGCAAACTATCTTGATTTGAATTACATTATATTCAACACCTTCCCTTAATTCATATTTAAGTTAAAAAAATCAACAACACCAATTTCATCCCTCAAGTTGATGAAGTGTTCAGTTTTGATTGTCTTGGATAACACATCTATGAGTTGCTTCGAGTCCTGACATGAACAACCTCAAGTACTCCATTCTGAACTTGATTGCATAGAAAATGGTACTTAATATTAATTTGCTTGATTTTTCCACGCAAAACTAGTTTCTTAGCAAGACTTATCGAAGTTTTGTTGTCAATCCTCAATTTGTCTGGTTTGCTCACCTTGAACTTCAGTTCCTGCAGCAAATTCATCAGCCAAACCGCCTGACTAGCTGACAAAGAATCCAATATGTATTCAGCTTCACAGGTTGACAATGCAACCATTGGTTACTTCTTAGAGCATCAAGAAATGAGGGCTCTCAGATACATAAACATGTATCTTGTAGTTCTTCTTCTGTTTACTATGTCTCCATAGAAGTCCGAGTCTGAGTAGCATACTAGCTCAGAATCATATGATACTCCATATGGAAACAAAATTCCATGTCTTATAGTTCCTCTTACATACCTCATAATCTTGACTGCAGCTTGGTAATATGACCACTTTGGTTTACTCATAAATCTACTCACCATTCCAACTGCATAACATATGCTAGGCGTGGTGTTACACAAATATCTCAGACAGTTAACCAATTATTTGAAGGTTGTAACATCTACATCCTCATCATCATTATCAAAATTCAGCTTATGATTTGTCTCAACAGGTGTGACTGCTGACTTACAATTCATCAACTCAAATCTTTTCAGCAACTCAAGTTCATACTTCAGTTGGTGCACAGTGATTCCCTTCTCAGAGTGTAAAATCTCCATCGCTAAAAAATATACCATATTTCGAAGGTCAGTCATATCAAATGCATTCATCAACACCTTCTTAAACTTTTTTATCTTCGAAGTATGTCATATACATAAAGACACACCAGAATCACATTACCTTCATAAGTATGCTACACATACACACCATATTCCATTTCACATTTTTTGAATCCCAGATGTTTGAAAAATGGATCAATCTTCATATTCTAAGTCCTTAGAGCTTGTTTCAACTCATACAAGGCTTTATAAAGTTTGTACACCATCCCTTCTTTGTCCTCCTTCACAAATCGAGGAGGTTGTAACACATAAACTTCTTCTTACAATGGACCATTTAGAAAATATGACTTTACATCTAAATGTATCAGAGGCCAATTTATATTTGTAGCTATAACAATAACTAGCCTTATGGTTTCATGTCTATCTACAGGCGCAAACACTTCAAAGTAGTCTAAACCAGACTTTTGTAGGAATCCTCTAGATACTAACCTTGCTTTATGCTTAACAACTGAACCATCTGACTCCATATTTATCTTGAAAATCCATGTCACACTGATGACTTTCTTGTTCTGAGGTAGAACAGTCAATTACCATATCTTGTTTCCTTCAATAGCCTCAAGCTCTTCTTTCATAGAGTTCACCCACACCTTCTTCTCGAGAGCCTCATTAATGCTAACAGGTTCAGAGTCCACCATCATAGAACTATGTATGACTTTCCCTTTAGAATCAATATCAGTATCTTGCAGTAACTCAAAGTATGCAAGTTTCCATAGTATTTGTCTAACTCTCCATGGACTTTGTAAATCTTCAGAAGTAGAACCAACTTTAAAAGCTCCACCTTCAGAAGCTCCACGTTCAGAGTCTGGACCACCTTCAAAGGCCGAATCACCTTCAGAGTCAGATCCACCATCAGAGTCAGAGTCACCTTCAAGGTTAGACTCACATTCAGAGTCAAACTCACCTTTAGAGTCTAAGTCATTTTCAAATTCAGACTCTCTTTCAGAGTCAGAATCACCTTCAGAGGCATAATCTCCTTCAGAAGCACAATGTCCTTTAGAGGCATGATTATACTCTAGTGTTGGCACTGCACTAGAGTTGGATTAATACTTGCTCCAATCCTAGGTTTATAATTCTTTCATTAGGACATCTCTGCTGACTTCAACTTTGTTGGTGACTAGGTGTCGCATTACGCGAAAAACCGGCGGGAAAACAAGAACAACAGAGCCGCCACCGTGCGTTATTTATCCCAAAAGAGGGAAAGGAAATGCTCAGAGTAGACCTGGAAAAAGACATGGTCTTGCGACCAAAGAGAATGAGTTCGGGAATCGGTTATGCGAAGGGAAGGTATTAGCACCCCTACGCATCCGTCGTACTCGACGGGATCCACGCACAAAAGGAAGGAAAATGGTTGCTAAAACACTGCTCACACACACACACTGGCTGAAAGAGACACAAGAAAACAGACAAGACTAACTCGGCAGGATACCGCATCCTGGGCCTACTTAGTCTATCAGGCATAGACATCAGAGTCGAAGTAGTTCGGACTGGGGAAACGACACATGCTCGCTAGGATGTCGCATCCTATGCATACGTATCTCCTTTGGACGAAGGAGAATCAGAGCATTCGTAGCTCGGCTGACACGCGCGCAAAACAAACACAGGCAAAGGCAAACATGGAGCCTGAATGCCAATCACTGGACTTACATCAGCATCCGAACCAACAAACACACACAAGAAGGCAAACATGGAGCCTGAATGCCAATCACTGGACTTATATCAGCATCCGAACCAAAACACACGCAAGGGTGGTTAAGACACAAAGGGTTGAAAAAGAAAAAGGGGGGAAAAGAAAAAAGGCGCCCGGAGAGATCAGCTCATCTCCTGCCTACGTACCTCATCTGGTATGAGGATCAGGGCGACGTATTTCCCCTACGCAGGGACAAAGGACTAGCCTAACCAGATAACAGAGGGAGACACAACACTAGGGAGACTACGACTCGAGCCTAGATGTTATCATGCAAAGTCGTCCCTAAGTTAAGGTTTCTAGCTAACTTGCACAGGAAGCAAGCCTATCCTAAACATGACTTGCACAGGAAGCAAGCCACACCTAACCTAACTTGCACAGGAAGCAAGGGTCTCGATTGCAACTAGGGCAAGAGAAAGGGGAGGTCTCAATCGCAACGAGGGCGAGAGAAGAGAATTAGTGTTAGTTGTTAGTCAAACTCGACAAGACATCGCATCTCGTGCCTACGTATCTCATCTGGACATGAGAATCAGAGTTGCCGTAGTTCGGCTAAACTATTCCCGTTGGTTTGTGTTTTTTAAGTGGACAACGTCACTGCGCAATCTACCTGATGCTCGACCTTTGGAGACTTACTCACCTGTAGTAGAAGGAGTGGACGTATCCTTAAGAGGGGATAATGTTTGTTTGTGTTTTAGGAAAGCTCAAGCAAGAAAGGAAGTCCTATACGAAGGAACCGTGCTACCTTAATTGACATGCCAACGAGACTACGCGGAGTCTAGCAAACCTAGGGGATACAATCACACCACACAAGCACATACAGCATGAAATAAACACACCAACAAGGGGCTCAAACATCAAGGCTAGGTTTTAGTCGAGGGGTCATATCAACCTCAACAAACAAACCACTGGAACTGGGTAGTGTTAGCTCTTAACCTTGCCATTGAGGGGCTAAGGTGAAGCTGATGAAAGGTGAGTGAAGATAAGACTTCACAACTCTTATCCCTGGCCTGGGAGAGCTTAAGACAAGAATGTGTGGGTTCAGAAGGTGGGAACCCTTCTACACATTTGAAATTGACTCAACTGTACAATTGTACCAAATCTTGGGTTTGTATCTGCAATGCATCAACACAGTGGTGTGAGCAAAGCAGATGACACACAGAATAGCAGGGGATAGATTGCATATCCCTTGGGTTCTGCCAATTGCCTCTTCACTTAGGAGGTCTTTGAGTATGTACAGGGACAATTTTAAACAATCACAAACATTGCCTCTTAAGGAGGACTTCAGACAGTTGCCTGGCCAAGTAACATGCCAGGTCTTCCAGACTACATGAAGATGAGAAATTATACCTCAATGCAAATTGCTTATCAAGCAAAGCAAAGCAAAGTTCACAAGGAACTAAAAGCAACTAAAGTACCTGAAATCAGTCAAGCACAGTTAGTATACAAGTCAAAATTAAATTAGAATGAAACAAAGGTTAACAGTCAACACAAGCAGATAAGTGTGTAATGCACAAGGCTCAAGCATGTGAGCCAAGCAACCTACAAAACAAAATAGGTTAGTCATGATAAACAAACACACACAACCAATTTGTATTGGTCTCATTGGATAATTGTTGGTCAACCTGAAAACATGAACTCAAATGTGAGTAACAGGACCACTAGGACAAGCCTAGGGTCAAAAGGGAATGAGAAAGTCAAAACAGCAAATGAACTCCAATCAAAATCAAATTCAAACAATCAAGAAACAAACTCAATTGGTTCCACAATCATATCAATCATCATCATCATTTTATAAGCAAAAGAAGTCAAAGCATGGCATATGGAAGCTCATAGAAGTCAACAGCAAGACTTGAATCAAAAGCAATCTTAAACATTTCAAAAAATCATCAAATAAATCATGATCAATCACAACCCACAGCATGGTAAGCATGTCAAATTTCAACTCATTTGGACAAGTAGAAGGTGGTCAATGAAAATCAGAAAGGCAAGGCAATTTTAGACATGCTCAAAGAAGTCAACCAAACATACATCAACTTGAAAAAATCATAAATCAGTGATAGCATATGAGAAATGAATGGGACTAAAACCATGGCAAAGCTTAAGATGTCTAATAATCACATATAAAATTTCATGTCCATCTAATAAAGTATGAGGATTTTACAAATGAAATGAGAACATGTGTCACAAAAAGTCAACATAAGACCAAACAGGGGACAAAAATCTCAATCAATCGGAAAATGCCATAAACAAATCCACAAAAAATCACATGTAAACTAGACATACTCAAGTGAATTCATGCAAAAAATCAAAGCATGTTGAGGTCAAGAGGCATGGCTATGAAAATCATCAAGTTGCACACCAATGGTGTGACACAAATTGTCACACCCTACTTCAAAAAATCAAAACTCAATGACCAGAAATGAGAAATTCATAAACTTTATACCAAAATCACCATGGATGTGTCTAGTTTGTGCACAAAAATTTTCAAAGTCAAAGGATAAAGCATGACTATTTCACAAAGGTTTTGGTAAAAGGTACAAAATATTGATACATGTCACAAACCCTAATGCCAAATAAAAACCAACCATCCAAAAATTCTGGAAAAAATATGACAAAATAATAGAGATCATGATGAATCAGATGCAAAAAATCTCATTAATTTTGGATAAAAAATGATGGAGTTATGATTTTTGCAAGATGAGCATACAAAGATGAAATAATTACATGAAATAACATGTTAATGGGACATGTGTCACGCTGATGGCAAACTTGTAAATAACCATGCCACTAATCCAAACGCAGCGTTTTGGCTGCTGAAATGAAATAAAACGATTGGCCAACATGAACTACAGTAGCATGCAACGTGAAATTCTGGGAAATGTTATGAAGCTAGGGTTTCCCATGAACAGTGTTGTTCATCTTCAACAACAAAATCGATTCAAACAAAATTTTCCAGAAATTGAAATTGGGTATACCAAAATGACCAGCAAGCATCCAGCATTACAAATCCATCATTCATTTACATTAAAACTAAGCAAGCATCATGAATCGAGTGAAAATACATATGAGCAACAAACTGGAAACCTAGATTTCTCCTAAACTACTCAACCATTTTCAACCATTCAAAGTTCATTGTGACCAGGGCAAGGATATCTACACATTGCATATCATGATTTAGAGAAATGAGAGACTCGAATTCTTACTTGTTTTTGAAGACAAAGATGAAACAATGCTGTTTTGGTGGTTTGGTGATGAAACAGTTGAATACAAAGCTTCCCAATGATGGATGAATGAAGAAATTTAGCTCAAGAGTGCTTGGTTTTACTTCAATCCCAGCCTGCCATTGATGAGTGCTTGGAAAAACAGAGCTTGTAATGGCTGTACAGTTGGTGTATGAGGCTTGCAATCAGCTCAAGATGATGGTAAATGATGAAACCAAGAGCCAGGGTTCGAGTGCTTGCAATTTTTCAAGGAAAGTTTCAAAAATGCCAAGATGAGAAAATGAGAGAGAGTGAGAAAATTCTGTTTGTAATGTGGCTGCTAGGGTTGCAAAATGGCAGAGAAATGACATATATACTTCTGTTTTAAGTTTACTAATTGAGTGCTAAACACAAATTAGTTTAATTGTAAGTTTTGCTAAATGACCACTTGTGTTCCAATGGTGAGGTGCAAGGGTAAAAGACACGAAATTGGGCTTGTAACACAACCAAAACAACATATCTGAACATATTTGAATGGCAAAAATGGTTGGAAATGGTTAAATTAAAGTTTCACTTTTTCACCTCTCTTGAAAATTAATTCATGTAAGTGCAAAAAGGCCATTTTGATCCATGAGGTTTTGGTGCATGAGGGTTACATATTTGGAAAGAGGAGGTCAAATGTGACTTGTTGGAAAAAACCCCACCCAAATTGGCCAAATGGTTTGAGAGATATGGCCTTTTGAAGTTCAAGAATTTTTGAAAATGAATTGATCATAACTTGCCAACCATACATGGGAATTGAGAGTTCTTGGACTTTTTGGAAATGGGAGAACAATATCTTCAACTTTCATGTTGGGCAAAAATTCATTTGAAGCTTGTATCATGATGTAAGTTTAGGATCAAGAAGTTTCCATTTTTGGCAAGTTTCCATTACAGGTCCAGTTTCTATTTTTGGAAATTTCTTGTCTGGCTTCAAATTCTTCCATGATGGTGTTTGACATGATATATAAGGCCTATATGGACATGAATGAGCTCTCTCAAACTAAATCCAACCATCAAAACCATAAAATCAGACACAGTTGACCAAGTTTGACTTTTTAGGGTTTCTGGCAAACTGTGCATTGACTGATGACTTCTGAACATCCAATCCTTGACCAAAACACTTCAAATGGATCCCCAAGTCATGTGAACATGTCGGACCAACCCTAGGGCCTTGCCTCAATGGAAAATGCACTGGCTTGCTTGACTGACTGATCTCCTGACCAGTTTGACCTAATCTGTCTGACTGGCTTGCACTTGAGGCAAAAGGGACAATGCAATGCTATGCAGTGGACCATGTTATGTTATGACCTAATATGAGAATGTATGTACAATGATAGGTGCAAATTTGAGGTGCTACACTAGGCAATGGAGCTTATAAGCACCTGTGTTGTGGTAACCTATAAGCAATATGACCTTGCTTTTGTCATTCGATTTTCTTCTAGTAACATCTAGTATATGTTTGTAACATACTAAACTAAACACCTTGAAATGGCTGTCGCTTTGCTTTTTTCCAATCCATTTCTCAATAGGAACTACTTCCTTTAACTTCTTTGTTGGACATCTGTTGAGCACATATACTAAAGTAGCAATTTCTTCATCCCACAATTGCTTAGGCATATTCTTTTCCTTCAACATGCTCATTGTCATGTCAAACAAAGTTATATTTCTCCTTTTAGTAAGACCATTATGTTATGGAGTGTATGGAGTTTTCACCTCATGCTCAATAGCATGTTCCTCACATAACTTCTTGAACTCTGTTGAGTTGAAATCACCTTCACCATCAGTTTTGAGGATCTTCAATCTTTGTCCACTTTGATTTTTATCCTTCACTTTGAACTTCTAGAACTCAACAAACACCTCATGTTTGAAATTTGTGAGTGCTACCCATGTCACTATTATGAACTCATCCATAAATTACACAAAGTACTTGTCCCATCCAAGTAAATGTACCTCAAATGGACCACATACATCAGAATGCACCACACCTAAAGCATGAGTTGCTCTTTGAGGCATTTCTGATGAGAATGTAACTCTTGGTTGTTTTCCTCTCATGCATATATCACATAATTTCTCTAGTGCCACAATCTTAGGAATTCCATCTACCAGATTCTTTGAAATTAGATGCCTTAAGCTTTTGTATTTTAGATGCCTCAATCTCTTGTACCACAACTGACTTTCCACTTAAGTACTTATTGCACTAAGGCATTGAGTGTCTGTTGTAGCAACATTCAGTTTGAATATTCTATTTCTTCCTAGTTTAGACTGCATAACTAACTTCTGATTACAACCATACAACTTCAAGAGATTATCCTTCATGGTTACTGAAAAAACTTTTTCAATAAGTTGACCTACACTCATCAGATTGCTATTCATGCCAGAAACATACCATACATCCTTGATCAATACAATTTTGCCACTGTTTAACTTAACTCTGACATTTCCCATTCCTTAGCATTCAGATACTCATCATCAATACATATGATCTTGGTCCTTTTACGAGAATTAAAATCAACCATCCATTGTTCGTTTCCGATTAGGTGATTTGAGTAGCCAATGCCCATATACCACCAATCTACCATTGATCCACCTACATTATCATATTTCATCAATAACATAGGTTCATCATCATATCTGCTCTAGCTATGTGGGATTATTCACCCTTGCTAACCTTGTTTGACCAACAATCAACAGCAAAATGGCCAAACTTGTTGCAATTGTAGCACTAAACCTTTCTCTTGTTAAACTTCTCATTTCTCTTTTAAACATTCTGATGTTTCTTATAAGAATTGGAGAGTCCGGACTTCTGAACACCACCACCATACTTATTATTTTCTAACTATGCTTTCTTCTAGTTCTTCTTTCGAGAGAATCTTGTAGAGTCTGAAATTTCAGAGTTTGTTCTAACTCTTGTTTAGAGTTTCTTCCGTTCAGACGCAAATCTTGTGTCTCTAAACTACTATGAAGTTATTCAATTATCATGGTGCTGGTATCTATAGAGTATTCTATGGAGACAAATATGTAATCAAACTGAGGAGTAAGTGATCTCAGTACCTTTTCAATGATTACTTATTCAAAGAGCGTTTCTCCACAAGACTTCATCTCATTAGTGACCACAATCACTATGGAGATGTAATCAGGTACCTTCTAATTGTTCTTCATGCTAATATTCTCATATTTCCTATGTAGGGACTGAAACTTGACCTTATTCACTGATACATCACCATCATAGCTCCGTACCGGTGTATCCCATACCGCCTCCTCCGTTGTCGAATCAAAAAAATTCTCAAACACCTTTGTATCCACACACTGATGGATATAAAACAACATGTTCTGATCATTCTTCTTCGTTTCTCATTGCACAGTTCTTTGCACTTCTATTGCATTTTCAACAATCGACGTGAAACTTTTATTGACGAGATCAAGAACATCTTGAGCTCCAAATAACATATGGATCTGAACCGACCACCGATTCTAGTTATTTCTGTTGAATACTGGAAGTTTAATGTTTAAGCTACCGTTTCCGCTGTTCATCTTCGTTCTTGTGTAAATCACTCAGTTATCACTACACTCGTGTTTCCCAAACATTTAGAATCAAGACCTCTGATTCTCTCCAATTTTGAACTTCAATTCAACTCAAACTTCAGAACCAAAATCTATCACACACCCCACTACGCTCATGCTTACCTGTGATTCGAAGTAGAGCTCTAAATACAAATTGTTAGAGTTCAATTATGAACATCCATTAACAATGCAAAAGAATGAATAAGATGAAGATGGAAGAATGTCTGTGTGTGGAGAGAGAGAGAGAGAGAGAGAGAGAGAGAGAGAGAGGGAGATTTTCTAACTAACTTTGTCAATTTCAAAATCTGTTAATTCAGTTACAAATGCAATTCACTTTGGGCTTATATATTCACCCAAGTTCAACTCAAATTCAAATGTAAACTCACATGAAATTTAAATGCAAACTATCTTGAATTTGAATTACATTATATTCAACAAGTGGAAGAAGTTACAATTCAAACGAAATTAAAAAGAATGACTTTAAAATAAAATAAAATTGCATTGTATAGAGAATACAACGAGTATAGCTATATTAGGATTAAAGGCAGAAGAACATGAGAATCAAACAGAGGAATATGATCTCAATGAGAGAAATACAAAGAGAGTGTAAAGAGGGGAACATGTGTTCTTAAACGAATCCTTCACGCCAATAATTTATAATGTTATAGTGCATGGACATGAAGAAAAGAAAACCTACAAGACAAATTTCTTAAATGGCAATGGTCATTCGTGAGAACTTAATGGATACATCAGAAAAAGGAGAAGTTGGTGGTGAGGGTGATAGATTGATAAATCAGGAGGTGGTTATTATAGTCATGAAAGTAAAGAAAAGAAACTTTGGAGATATTGATTGTCTAGAATTCCTCTATCCCTTTAAAAAAAAGGAAAGTTGGATCGCTAAGTCATGAAAGTGGGGAGTTATTACGAAGATGATAGGAAGAAGGATATGTTTTAAGGTTCTAGATAATAAACTTCAACAAACGTGGGTCAGGTCATGGGTGATTAGTATTGCATACTTAGGTTATGAATATCATCTGTTTTTCTTGTTTTAACATATACACACTCATCATATACCATAAAATAGTGCATCCATAATACACCTTTTTAATTTACATTACAAATAGTTATACTGAAAAAAACTATAATTGAAAAAATATTGTTGACAAATTATGAGTTTTCCTCACCATCTTTAACGCTCTTCAACACATATAGTGATATTTTTAATTGTTGAATCTCAAATTCTAAGTTTTGTTTTGTTGCATGCCCATGTTCTTTTTAATTCTATTTCTTCATGTTGAATTGACTTTAGGACTCTTCACTACCATTAATGCTTGAATAGAGCCAATTAGAAATATCAAGACTCCTCACAATCTCTTTTCCTATTGAAGTACCTTTATGACATTCCACTCTTTTTCGTATTGCAGTAGTGCTCATCGCTCATAGTGGAGTTTGATTGAGAGTTATTTCCATAAACATATTTTTCATTATGGATTTGAGTCTTGGGTTTATATCATGTTGGGAATCCATGTTTAAAATAATAATTTTTTACTATGTAATTTGTTCAACTCTAGTGTCCAAATAACATTGTTGTTCTAGGTTGACCTCAACCTTTACCCCTCATTTACCCCATTGAATATTCCTTTGGTTGTAAATATTGGTCATAAAACTAGTGAAATGTGTGGATAAATATCTATTACCATGTTTGATGAAATGAAAACATTTCAATAAATATGAAAGCCTAAAATGGGACACCATTTTATCACTAAAATAACCATGTTTCTAACCCTTTCCTACAATTTTAAGACTTGACTGGTGGATGATGGTTGCGACAAATTTACATTGATGAAGTTAATCGTGTTCTTCTAATACAAAAATTGTTTATGGATTTTCTTTGTAGTATTTTGTGGCATTATTGTGTGGTTTCAAGTAGGGGTGGCAAACGGGCATGCCCGCCTTGTTTAGGTCCGCCCCGCAAAAGCCCACAAAAAAACGGGGCGGGGTGGGGCGGTCATAGTTGAGGATGCGGGCCTAAAACTTAGACCCGCCCCGTAAAAAAGTGAGGGCGGGACTGGGAAAGCCCGCGGGCACTGCACTCTTTAAGCCTAAAAATATAAAAATTTATGTAAATACACGTGCCAGCAAAAGCCCGCGAAAAAAACGGGGCGGAGCGGGGCGGACACATTTGAGGGTGAGGGCCTAAATCCTTGGCCCATCCCGCACAAAAGTGCGGGCAAAACGGGCATGCCCCGCGGGCCGAGCCCGTTTTACCACCCCTAGTTTCAAGAGACAAATTTAGTGTGAACTTGCGATAAAAGGGTCGCTCGTGTAGAAAATGGCAAGTTATATGATTGCCTAGTTGTCATGCCATTTCCAAAATTAAGAGTAGAAGTGTCCCTATGAATTACAAAAGGGCACAATATTAAGCGGTCTATAATTTAGCGATGTTTCTTATTTATGATTCTAACTTATGGGTCAAAACAACATATCCTAATATGTAGCAACCATTCAATAAAAAGATGTCAAGAAGTCCTAAAGCTAAAATGAATCTAGAATAATGAGAGATTTGTGATTTTGATTGCAAGATGAGGAGGATTCAATTTGTGGTTAAGTGTGATATGTGTAATAAAAATGGCCATAACAAGCCAACCAGTAAAGTTCCGCCACCATCTCAAACTACTGGTGGTGCATAGTCAAAGGGTCAAAACTCGGACTATTGATGGTGCATATGCTACTGATGGCACACACCCACATGGCCAGAATCAAGGTAGAGAGGCTATAGAGGGTACTTAAGTTAATTTTTTTATGTTGTTGCTTTTGAAATTTGTTTTGGAGATCATTTTAGATATTAATCCCTAATGATAAGTTAAATAATCAATGTGGTGTATATCAATGTTGTCATGATCGAGATCTTACATAAGATCGGGAGGAGATATTAAAATCGTAAAATATAAAATCGTAATTAAAATCGAAAGATCTTACTCAATTAATTTTATAAGATCGAGAAGGAATAACAAAATCGTAAAACATAAGATCGTAACCAAAATAGTAAGATTTTACTAATAAAATACTTAAAATATTTTATATTATTTATATTAAATAGTATATAAGTTTGCATATTAAATAACAAACCATCAAATTGAAAAATCTTAACCATAAAATTAAAAATCTCAAATCTTAACTTAAAATAACAAACTCCATAAAATAAAATACTCAAAATCATAGAGGTTAGTACAAATCACAAAGGCGTCGATAGTTTGGATTTTTTCCTATAATATCAACTCCTTCATCTTCATTAATCTCATCATCTCCTCCACCATAATCATCACCCTCATCATCTCCTTCATCACCTTCATCTGCATTTCCTTCTTCATTGTCACTTTCTATAGTTTCAAGGACATCAAATTCATCTACATGTCCAGTTGATTTAGCACCAGTACTTTGCATCAAATCTTCATCTAAATCAGTAACATTTACATGATTACCACCTGCATTTTCTTCCTCAGCAACATACCACCAATCGTCATCATCTTGGAAGTCATCAATTGTTAGATCTCGCTTTTTCCTTTCAGCCTTATTCTTGGTCAATCTTGTATTTACCATCACATACACAAGATCATTCATAGTTTTTTGTTTCAACCGATTTCTTTTCTTTGTATGAACCTAAAAAGGGGAAATATTAAATTAAAATGCATAACATATAGTAGCTATGAAAAATATATATGATAAATTTAAAAAATATACCATTTCAAAAGCACTCCAATTTCTCTCACATCCAGAAGAACTGCATGTCAAACTCAAAACACGAATAGCAAAGTTTTGCAACTCTGGGTGCGCATCACCGTAAGATTCCCACCATTGAGTTGGTGTCTTGTTTTTTAGTCCACGTTGAGCTATTTCACTCCCAAAGAATCCTTTTTAACTCTTAAAATCCTCAAGTTGACCATCAATTTTATTCACCATATCCATGTCTCCTCCCATCATTCTTTCTAAACATGCATACATTCCTTGTTTCACTTCATTATCTACTTTAAAATTAGGTTTGTAATGCAAAATTGGATTAAGATAATAGCCTGCAACGTGCAAAGGCCTATGCAATTGTTTGTCCCATCTGTTATCTATAATTTTCCATAATGGTTGGTAGCTTAAGAAAGAAAAGATTAAGTTAGTTCATAAATAAATACTAATATACTTTTTATATCAAATAAATTAATCTATGATATTTTATAAAATTATACCTTTTTCTATTATTATTGTAGCTAGCTTGTATTTCCTCTTTTGCTTGATCCATTGCTTCATAGATATAGTCCATGACTGCCTTCTCATCAGAATCCACCATACGCAGACTTTAAGTAATGGAAAAGCACCCTTAAGGCAAATAATCAAATTCTTCCAAAAGTCCTTGTTTGTGACTATATTTTCAACAAATTTTCCATCTTTTTTCTTGGAAAATTGACTATCCTTCCATTGCTTGGAAGTGAACATCCTATACAATCTTCCCCTCTTATCATCCAAGCAACCCAAACACAAATATGATGTTGCAAAGCGAGTGATGCCAGGTCTTATCAACTCACCTCCTTCAGTGTAATGATGCAACAAAGTTATAAGACCAGACCTATCATAAATGTAAGTTGTGATATTTTTACCTGAAACAATAATCTCCTTATGCATAGGTATCTTGCTCTCAAAATCCTCTAACATTAGATCAATGCAATGAGCCGCACAAGGTGTCCAATAAAGCTTATTCCTTTTATCCATCAACATTTGTCCAGCCAACTTGTAGTTTGCAGCATTGTCTGTTACAATTTGGACAACATTTTCTTCCCCCACTTCCTCAACAATATCATCCATCATTTTGAAAACTTTATCAGCTGTCTTTGAAATGCTAGATGCATCAATTGATTTTAAAAAGAAAGTATCCATAGGACTATTGACTAAAAAGTTTATGATAGTCCTCCTCTTTTGGTCAGTCCATCCATCAGTCATTATTGTACATGCAAACTTTTTCCACGCAGCTTTATGCTCCACCAATATACTATTTATAGACTCAACTTTTTCTTTAAATATTTACCTGGAATATCATGGTAAGATGGTGGTTTATATCCTTTACCATATTGGGCAATCATTTCAGACATCTTTATAAATTCTTCATCTTTTACAACGTTAAAAGAGATAGCATTGTTGTAAAAATAAGTTCCAACTTGTAAGTTAGTGTCCTCCTTTTTTTTGTAAAAGCATCGTTGATAGTTGATTGAGAAGTTATCCCCCTCTTGAAAATATTTGCAAGACCAGAAGATTCAACTTTTTTTCTTTAACAATCTTCCACATCAACCTCTACTACATCTTCACTTAGAGTTCTCTTTTTGATGAGTTTGTTTGCAATCTATGAACAATGATCCACATTTGTTTGCAAACTTCATCTGGAACAGACACACAAGGTTCAACATTACTATTCGTCCCTGCTAAATGATGCTTAAATCGAAAAGCACCGCCGCTATACTCATTATGATAATAGTTGCACTTGATCTTTCTTGATCCATCATTTACGGGAGTGCCATGTTCCCATGCCATATCTTGCCTTTGACCAGGAGCATTTTTGGCAACTTTCTTATTTCTCACATTTCTAACACTTGGGTTTATTGAAGGAGGAAGCGACGTACTACTACCACCAACCATATGTCCTATTAAAAAACTAAGACAAATAACTTTTATATAAAAAATTAAAAAATACAAATATTTTTTGAAAATTAAAACACATAGTAATATAAAACAAACGAAAAAGAGTGTAAAAAAAATATCTTAGAAATTATATAAATAAATTAAAAAAGACAAACAATTTTTATAAAAAGAGTAAATAAATAAACAAATTTAAAAAGATAAATAACTTGTTTCTAACCTATATTTATGTGTTTGTAATATAATTTAACAAATAAAATGTTGCAATATAATGTCACTAACTACTACTTGTAACATAAAAAAAATATTTTTATTTTTATATTATATTATATGTATGAATAAAAGTTGTAATAAAATCAATTTAAAAAATAACACGTGACCTAAAGAAATAAAATTGCAGTGAATAGTGATGGCTATGTACTCTAATAGTTATGTTAGTGCAACATCTCTAAGAATATTACATCGGAATTGAGGCGTGAAACTATTATATTTTATTAATGTACATAGTATTATATATGTTCCATGGTTTAAGAATTTATCAACTATTATATTATATTATATTGGAGTACATTATATTATATATATATATATATATATTATATATATATATATATATATATATATATATATATATATATATATAATATTATATATATATTATATTAAAGTACATCATGAGAGCTGATAAGAAAATCGGACTTATCCTATCTTAGTCACGTTCTATCAATCCTTACATATTGCCAAGCCAAACAATAAACAATATTAAAATCATATCAGTCCTTACACATTGTCAAACCAAACAATAAACAATATTAAAATCATATCAGTCCTTACACATTGTCAAACCAAACAATAAACAATATTAAAATAAAGATAATAACTCAAGTGGAAGATGAAATGCAGAAAAATAAGAGACAAATAAGAAAACAAAAACAGAGCAACTCACATCTTCTTCTCTGACAACAAAATTTGAGAAAGATGAAGCCTGTGTCGTCGCCGATTTTACATAAGACTAACCATTAGGATTCAAAGCTATTGAAAAAAAAAACAGGTATTTACGTATTTATAACACACGAATCGTAAATCGGATCGCACTTGACCCGAATAACTAAGCCCAGATTTACGGGATTCTACCTTCAAATTTCGAAATCAATTAATTTCGCCGTGATTTCTGTACAAAACAATCTTGCTTGCGATCCAGATCGATGGAGATGATTGAGATCGCAAAATCGTGCGATTCCACGATCTGGATCGCGTTCTTGACAACATTGGTGCATATGAAGTATAATGATAGGTGCATAATTAATTATGCATATTTACAACATGACAACATGTGTAAAATAATCTTAACATGACAACACCAAGTAGTGCCTAATTTCACATCAACGTAATTTCATTGAAGATATTATCGTTTTACAACATCAGTACACATTAAATATTACAACATATATAAATTATCCCATTTCACAACTAAATCAATTCACAGTTACATAATTAAGATTACTATCAACTTATACATTAACATCATGATAACAACAAAACACAAATTCCTCCAAAAGTTCATTCACTTAATTTTATTGTTGAAAGTTCCCTCAAGTTATGTTATTTTCTAGTTTAATGCATTAATAGTGTGATTGTGTGTTTCATTTTTCTCTTCATGCTCAAACAATTTCCGTCCTTGTTCGACCATGACTTTTGTTAAAACCTTCAATCTCCTTTTTTCTTCATGATAAAGACATCATTATCATCTTACACTTCATCATAAACCAGTTGTTTGAGAGTGTTCTTAGTGTTTAATGTGTTGGGAACTATTTTTTCTGTTTCTTATTGAATTAAAAAAGTAATTAATTTATAGCCAAATCTGAGTGAGTAAATATTTACTCACGTTCAAGCATTTAATTTGGTTTGATACATAAATCATTGTCTAAAACATCGAATGTTTTGATAGAAGTCCAACTAAACATGCTTTATCTTTTGAGTTTCATCGATTGTAAAATTTATCTTCATGTGTGGTGGACCACTAATATGTCTCATTGCTTAGTGAAAGCGAGAGACGTCGTCATATAAACTCACATCTAATCATGTCCACATATTCCATTAGAAAAAAAAACTACCGCTGTCTGCTGAGACTTTATGGTTATTGTAATGTGGCATTTAATATACAATTCAGCTTTTTTGTTTTGTTCTACGTATTAATTCAATACAAATGCATGCGTACGATATATTAGTTGTTGGCTAATCTCATGAATAGAAAAAGTGGAAGTAGCTTATCTTCATTGTAATACAACTAGTGGAATGTGATCGAATTGAAAGATGATTTTTTATGGTCGAATAAAGATGATGTATTTGAATTCCTATCGATTGTTTGGGTTGCTTGGTTGGACCACAAAATGTAGTACATTTTTGGCAAACTGATATATAGTTCTTCACGACAAAATATCGAATAAGTTTGTATGTATGTATATATAAAATTAAAATCATTTTTTATAAATGATTTTTTTATTTAACAAAAAAATAATAAAAGTAAGTATTTTTGTGTATAGTATTCACAAAGACTATTACGATATTATAATCTTTAAACAATCTTTATGATTTAAAAAAAAAGTTTGAAAGATGTTTGTTTATAAACTAAAAAATAAGGTTAACATATGAGATTAAATTGTTGAAGTTAGGTTTCATTATTTTATTTCTAATGTATCTTTGTGATCAATTCTATATATTTTGGTGAACATTTAACATTATCACCTATTTCTCTGCTTATATTATTTATGTTTGTGGATCTATGTGCTTGTAGGTATGAAGCTTATAACAATTTGTTGAGATGATTTTGATGTTGATAAAGCTATTAAGAGAAGTCTTCATCAATCTTGTTATTCAATGCTTGTTGGTTTAGATGATATCATCTCATATGTTGATTCAAGTGATGGTGCTTGAAGATTGTTCAAGTGATGGTGCTTGAAGATTAACCAAGTGATGGTACTTGATATGTGCACTACTATAAATAATATATTTCATGACGACGATTTCACCCCACGTATTGAAAAACTGAGGTCAAATACCTCGATGAACCTTATCTTTTTATTAAAAAAATATAATATATTATGTCGGTTATTTGAAAAACTAAGGGATAAACCTATTCACTACTTATATTTTTGTCATATTGTTGTTGTTGTTGTTGATGTTGTTGTTGTTGTTGATGATATTGTTGTTGATGATCTTGTTGTTGAGATCCGAAACCCTAGAGCTTTTGTTGTTGTTTTTGTAGTTGTTATTGATGTTGTTTTTGTCGATCTTGTTGTTCTTGTTGTTGAGACCCTAAATCTTTGAGGTTGTTTATCGTTATTGTTATTGATATTGTTGTTGTTTATTGACGTTGTTGTTCTTGATATTGTGTTTGATGTTGTTGTTGTTTTCTCGTTGTTTTTGTTGTTGATATTGAGATTATGTTTTTTGTGATTCTTTGTGCAACTCTCATCTTGTTCCGTCTAGTTGAGTTTATTATATCTAATGTCGATTGTTTGTTTCACTAACCTTTCTTTGAACATATAACCTAGTAAATTAATTTTGAAAATAATCATATGCAAAATTATGTTGTATTTGAAACTTATGTTACACTGATTAATGAATTTTTAGCATTATGCAACTCATCATTCATCTCCCTTTGTTTTTATTGTTAAAGTCTCTTCAATACTTCTAGTTTTGTTCAACTTTCTTCCATATTTGTTCATTTTTTAAAGCATCAAATTTTATGCTTTCAAGAATTAATTAGTACAAAAGGAAGTGTGAGAAGAATGATGAGTTGCAAGATGCTTCAAAATTATAATCAATGTAATTTGTTCTTCAAATATAATACTATTGTTCATATAATTATTTTCCTAATCAATTTTGAGAAGTTATATATTTAGTATAGGGTTTAGTGAAATAAGCAATTCACATTAGATTTAATAAACTCAACACTGTTTTACCCATCAATTTTATGAGATAATCGAGGTGAAAATATGGAGTATCAGTCGCTGAAATAACAAACGTAACAAACAGATAGTGAAATGGTGAAAACACATGTCCCCTCGTAACAAACTTGATTAATAAAGTCCCTGGAATAGATAGTCCGTTTAATGTATTAAGTGTGACTTAATCATGAGAACACATTAAACATAAGGACACTATTCCTAAAGTATCCGTAGTCGAGCTTTAGTGTGAAGTGGGATAACATTAAAGCATTAAGACTATTATGTTTGTAGACTGATGATCACATCTCATGGATCATGGATAAAGAGTTATCGAGTCTTAAACATAGGTATGAATATTAGGAGTAATATTTATACCGGATTGACCCGCTATGAGAATACTATATAGAAAGTTATGCAAGGTGTCATAAGTTATTCTCATGGTGATAATAGTGTATTCCACTCTTCGACCTGAAACCACTATGGATCCTAGATGTAGAGTCGAGTGCTTTATTGTTGATCCAACGTTATCCGTAACTGGATAACCATAAAGACAGTTGATGGGTACTCCACAAAGCATGCTGAGGGACATGAGTGACCTAGATGGAATTTGCTCATCCTGCATAACAGGATAAATGTCTATGGGCCCAATATTGAACTGGACAAGGATGACACGGTCTATGCCTTGTGTTCAATATAGACATAAGGGCAAAAGGGTAATTATACACATAATTATTATCACAGATGGTTTTGTCAGATCACATGACATTTTCGTGTCTTGGGTAGCAGTGATGTGTTGCTAGATACCGCTCACTGTTTATTATGTTAAATGCGTGATTTAATATAATTGCCAACGTCACGAAAACCTACAGGGTCACACACAAAGGACGGATTGATGAGAGATAGAGTAACTAAGGAATACCGTAAGGTACGGTGCCCTTAAGTGGATTATAGAACATCGTAAGGTACGGTGTACTTGAGTAGAATACGAAATATGGTAAGGTACCATGGGCTTAAGTGATTTTGGGCATATTATAAGATATGGGCCAAAATACACTTAAGTGGGCTTTTAGCTTGAAGCCCACACAAGTGGTTCTATAAATAGAACCCTTGTGCAGAAGCAAAAATTTGCGGTTGCATTATTTTCGTTTTCTCTCTCTCTCTCTCTCTCTCTCACTCAAAGCCTTCATTCATACCAGCTAGCACTGAGATTGAAGGAACCCGTTCGTGTGGACTGAGTAGAGACGTTGTCATCGTTCAACGTTCGTGATCGTTTAGTGGATCTGCATCAAAGGGTTTGATCATCACAAGAGATCTGCATCAAAGGGTTTGATCGTCACAAGAGATCTGCACCAAAGGATTCAACCGTCACAAGAGGTAAATATTCTATCACTGATCATGACCATTCGTAAGGATCTCTAAAGGAGAAATTTTTTAATTTCCGCTGCGTTTTGGACCGCAATTCTCCTTCACTTGGGACTATGTTTGTCGTGCATGGGAGTAGCGTGACATGGTGAATCGTGTTGACAAATCTTGGGTTCAACAGGTGTGTGCTTGGGATTGATTCAGCCGGGTGAAAACCTTGAGACAGGGAGGTCATGCAAGAAAGTAGCAACAATAGGTGAAATGAAGTGGCATTGTTGGTGTCTTGATCAATCTTTGATCAAGGTTTTTGGAGGTGCTAGTGTCAAAAACAAACTAAGGGTTTGTGGAATTTGATGTCTCATCTCTTGTATACATACAATTGTAATGTAAGATTTATTATAATAATATCTCAACTCGAGTTCGAATTTAGGGCATACATACCCAAAGCAATGTCGATTAGGGAACTCTCTAAACAAATCCTTGTGTACTCTCTCTCTCTCTTTCTCTCTTTTATTTTTCGATTTGTAAATTGTCGATTGCTTTGATCACTGGATCAACATAGTTTGGATCATAATTTTGATTACATTTTGAATCATATGTTTGTTGTATTGATCACTAGCCATATGGTTGTGATTGAATTTCTTAGAAAAACAAGCTCTATATGAAATTCCAAACTTTGTTTTTCACACACCAAGTGTTCGATAAATTGTTTGACTTAGTTTTTTGTGTGTGGATATCATTGGAGATAGAATTTTACTATTGCAGGATATTCAATTAGTTATGCTTATTTGTTGTTGATTGACTTGTAGATTATTATCATAACATTGGCACCTTTACGCATATCCGGGCTATTCAATAGTAGAATCCGAACTTGTAGATTATTTGTTGTTGTTGATTGACTTATGAAAGTGCAAGTGATTCCTCAAGTGATGAAAGCTCCACTTCAAGTGTAGAATCGGATCGGATTTGTCTTATGGAAAATGTAAGGAAGAAGAAACAAGTAAGTTCTTCTAAACTTGAGCTTACTAGTGATTTATCGTATTCTCAATTATAAGACGCTTTTGATAATCTTCATAGAGAAGCATTACATTCTTTTAAGAAATTAGCTTCACATGAAAAGATAGTTTGGCAATTAGAAGCTAAAGTGTTAGAATCCGAAAGGAAGTTGGAAGCTACTAAGAGATCTATGATAGATATTTAAAGTGACAAGAATGAGGGTGAAAAACCTTCTAGGTTTGGTTGTGAATCTTGTCATAATTGGCAAAAAGAGATAATTTCTCTTCAAGTCAAATTAGAAAAATCCTTACAACCAAAGATTGCTTATGCTATTGATCCGTCTAAGTATGAAATGTCTTTGAACCATTCATATAAGAAACATAAATTTGTTAAAAAGGAGTCTAATAGAAAAGGCACATCTCATCATAACTTGTCTTATCTCTATTGTTGCAAGAATGGTCATACTATTGAGAAATGCAAATTTAGGAAACTTTTAGTTCCTAACGGAGCCTTTCAATGGTTGCCTAAATGCAACCTTGTTTTTACTCACCCCAAGGACCCAATGAAGATCGGGTACCTAGTACTTGTTGTTGATTTTACAAGATAAATGTCTTAGACCTATGAAGAGAGTATGTGATCTTGTTTGTGGATACTTAAGGCATGTGATGTGTTACATCTCCCTATTTCGTTGACTTTATGGAAAGGAAGAAGGGTTATGTAACCAAAAGGAATCAACTTCTAGTATTCTTTAATTGGTAAAAGTATGTTGATTACTATTAATGTTTTATCCGAGAAATGTCAAGATATGTGTTTCTTTTCTATGTATATCTTCACAAGACAGTCTCAATGAAACCGAAAAAGGAATTGATCAGCCTAAAATGGTGGAATGTGAGAAGGAAGAAGATAACGATTATGAAAAGGAGAAGGTTAAAAGTCCAGCTGCAGTGGATGATTTATCTTTGACTTGGAGACCTCCAATGATCATCAAATTAATAATCTTCTTGGATACATTATTAATCATACTTTCAAGTACTTTGTCAAAGAGAAAAGTGGTAAGATTGTTGTTTTTTAAAGGTTGTATGGAACGTTTTGCATTTATTCCAACTTTCATTCGAGAGTTTCTTGTGGAATTCATGTGCATCCTCCGTTATTCGTACGGTGAGGTAATATCTTTTCAACTTTTACTTTGTATGATATATGTTATGAGTGTTCACTTATGAAAATTTCAAGTGATAACCAATGTGTATTTCATTTAAAGTGATTGTAGTGACCTTATCTAAATATCTTCACATGTATGTTATACTATCTCTAGCTTATGCTTGCTTGGAATATTTCAAATTTATGTTGATGACATTATTTTTGGATCTACTAATATGCAACTTGTCAAAGAGTTTTCTAAATTTATGCATGGAGAGTTTGAAATGGGCCTCATGGGAGAGTTAAATTACTTCCTAGGTCTTCAAATCAACCAAATTAATGAAGGCACATTTGTTTGTCAAACCAAGTATTGTAAGGATTTTGTAAAGAGATTTGAAATGGTTGATGCAAATCCAATTGACACTCTGATGACTACAAACAGTAACTTGGAAAGAAACGAAAATGGTAAGGATATGGGAGTAAAGAAATATAGAGGTATGATCTGTTCTTTTCTATATCTCACTACATATAGGCCAGATTAAATGTTTAGTGTCTATATGTGTTTCCAATATCATTCGGCTCCTAATGAATCTATCTCAAAGCCGTCAAACGTATTTTTAGGTATCTTCATGGTACTTTGAATTATGGGCTATGGTATACTAAAGGAAGTGATTGTAGCATAGTTGGTTACACCGATTCTGATTTTTCCGATTTCAAATCGGACAGGAAAAGTACTAGTGGAGCTTGTCACATATTTTCAAATTCCTTAGTTAGTTGGCATGGCAAGAAACAAGTTTCGGTTGCGTTGTAAACTGCCGAGGCGGAATACGTAGCGGCTGGTAGTTTTTGTCTCAGATTTTGTGGCTTAAAAAGAAATGACTTAATTTTGATATAAAGCTAAGCCGTATTTCAATTATGTGTGACAACACTAGTGCTATTAACCTAATTAAGAACCCGGTGCTACATGATCATACTAAGCATATTGATATTCGTCATTATTTCCTACGCGATCATGACGTCGTTTTTGAGCATGTTGATAGTAAAAATCAACTTGCCGATATTTTTACAAAACCACTTGCGCCGAATCCTTCTTTAACATTCGAAGGGAATTAGGGATTCTTGACATCTCAACACTTACCTAAATTTTATGTTAATTCACTTTGAATATACATTGTCCATCTAACCTTCCTTAAAAGTCATACTTCATAAGAATGCATTCCTCATAATCTCATAAGCAAGGTATTATCGTTTCAGTTTCCATTTTTTTATGTAAGCTTTTCCTTTTGCATGTTGTTTATGGTCCATATAATTATGTTCTTGATGTATTAGATAGTTCATGTATATTCACTTCCAAAAATGTCCAACTGATGTATGTTAATTTATATGCTTATAGTGACTTTAGACTATCTTCAGTTTTTCTGAACTAAAGTGATTGATGTGTCAGTTTGTTATCTATTTCTCTCATGAATTATGATTAAATATGTTACATTGTTAGCAATATTCTTGATTGTGTTTCATTGTTATGTTTTCATCCCTATTTTTGGTTTGTGTGGTGGTACTTTGTTTATCACCTTGATTGAGCACATGCGTGTGCAGCAATTTGGGAGCACCAAAGGCATATAACACATAATCATGTCACTTTTGTAGCATGTCAAGTATTTTGTGTTCACTCTGTATCCTTCATTATTCATGCTTGTGTTTTGTTTATTTTTAAGCACTTGGTATAACAATTATATTCTATTCTTGCCTTCTTTGCTTTTCATTGGATTTCTTTATGCTCTCATTCACCATATATATATATAATATATATATATATATATATATAATATATATATATATATATATATATATATATATATTATATATATATATATATATATATATATATATATATATATGTATATATACACGGTGAATTTTAGTAACAATACCATAATTAACAAATTCACAAGTACACCTTTCATACGAAAACACAATGAAAGTCAAATAATTATAAAAATGCTAATTCCACCAACTCATTATCTAAAATGCATGTGGTATCTAGTTTTGGGGATTAGAGGTATGTTACTGATTTACCCATGTCTCCGGTTCCTCTTGAATCGTGTCCCTCTCTGGACGTGAGACCGCCATAGTCCATCTCTGAACTAGGCTGTCACTGGACTTAAGTATTACCTAACTCTGAAATAAATACATGCAGAATCATGTAAAATATCAACATGCAACATCATCAACATCACAAACATCACAAACATTATCAACGTCATAAACATCATCAACATCTTCAAAAACATCATTAGAAGGTTCCACTCTTGAACCTATAGGCTGTGAATTACATATTGTCACTGTAATCCTTTCGAATTACTATTCATTAAAAATCGGCAATTAAGACCGTCGCTGTAATCCCTCCGGATTACTATACTAAAAATTATGGTTTAAAAATTTATTTTTTATTATCAAAAAGGGCAAAGTTATTTTGTTACCCAAACCTCAAGCTCATCAAACTTTCTCAGGGAAACTCAAAACATCTCATTACCTCTAAGTTCTCAAAAATGACTATAGAGTACCCTAAAAGTACTATAAAGTATCCAAAGTACTCTAAATTTAAAGGTTTCACAAGTGGTACCCTTGACGAACTGATTTTCGAAATTTTTTCTTCAAAAAAGTCTTGATTTTTTATTTTTGTCAACTTTTTTGATTTTTTATTTATTTTCTTTTAACGAAAAAGGTATCATTTTTTTTAAGAAATAATTTTTATGGGATCTGAGAATTTTTTTAAAAAAATTGTTACAATTCTAGGAAAAAGAGGGAAAACACACAATTCTACAGATAGAAAAGTTTGGGGAACCAAATGACTCAAAAAGAGTCGCTCGAAATTTTAGACAAAATTCCAACTCAAAATGTAATCACAACAAAAAAAATACACAAATTCATAGCTATAACATCATAGTCAACAACAAGCTATGTAAATATACAAACAACAACACTTTAGAGACCTTTGGGGATTTATCCCAAATCTCCTTTTTGGGTCTCAAAGCAATCAAACAAACACACAACTCATCAATCACACCAATAAGGTTTTGCCCAAACCTTATTTGGTCAAAGTTACTCGGATAATAAGAAATAAGGGAAAAATTGCATTAGCTCAATGCGTTGATGGTAGGGTAAGGAATCCTCACCGTCTTGGGTGCCCAAATCACCAATCAATAAGATAATTCCCTCTTACCTTGTAATTGCAAATTTTATGGTTAAATTGTTTCTTCTCCTTTCTAGAGTTCTTCTTAGGGTTTCTTAGCAGCCGCTTCTCTGTTTCTCTAAATTTTTTACATATAAGTCTTTCTCACATTCCAACTTTTTAATTTAAATAACCTAACAGGTTTAGTAAATTCTCAATTTTCCTCTCAACATTTATTTACCACACCTCAATCCTCAAATTTTGTTAAATATTATAATTTCGCTCCTTACTCTAAAATTTTCATATATTTTAATTTAAAATTTATAAATATTTAATTTAAATAAATAATTAATTTAAATAAATATTTATTCAAATTTCCTTAATTTTCTACTCTCTCAACTTATCACAAAATAATTAAATATATTCAATTATTTCTAATAACCTCAATAATTCTGTTTTATTTTTTCTATTCTCCATTTCTATAATCCAGGTAATTATAAAATTATCAAAATACTCCTATACACCAAAAAGCACAAAAATTCAAGTATAATAAATAAAACACACCAAAAATTAAATAAAAATACTCGATAAAAAGTTAGGGTATTACACAACACAATGATGCATGTCCATACAAACAAATGCAATAACAATAACATTTCTTAAGGCCCCGCTTTTGACCATAAACAATATGCATTGAAACACAATGATAATTTTCACTTATGAATTACTATCCATCAATAATAACAACAATGTACACCAACAATACATAATTAATCATCATATACTCATGTATTTTAATAACAATACTAATCATGTTCGCATCATGTAATAGCACAAAATAACACTGTATATATCTCATACCATAGCTACAACATATACGACAACATGTAAACAAGAGAATTACCATTCAACAACAATATTTCTAACATAGTTAATTAATTAAATTCATAATAACTAATTAACAACACCAACACAGCCATACTATAGCCATTCATCACCCTAACAACAGAACAACATCGAAAATCCGAACTGATAACTTGAACCACACAACAGGGACGAGAATACCCCTTCTGACAGCATGACGGGTAACATGTCACCATGGTGATGCTTGTCACCTTCTTAGAACTCCTAGCCCTTCCTTATAGTGATGATCGACTTAGAAAACCAAGCCTGGAAACCATGACAGTCTCCCCTTCATAGCGCTGACGCCCATCAACGTCTTAAGGAAAGAGAAAATATCGAGAAAACCCCAAAATAATGGTCATTGAAACCACGAACAGGTTTGAAAGTCGGTTATGCAAGGGGAAGGTATTAACACCCCTCACATCCATCGTACTCGATGGGAACCATCTAGGATGTCTATGCTTTAATGGGTGTTGTTATCTTAATGTTTACTCGCTAAAGGTTTATGTAGTGGAAATGAGTTTTTTATTAGTATTCTCGCCAAGGATTTGGGTCCTCATGCCTACGTATGCTCGCTTGTTGAAGTGAGAAATCAGAGTCCCGTAGTTCGTGGTAAAAAGTATTTGATTGTTTTATTGATTTTATACTTTGAAAAAGGATTTTCGGAGTGATTCCCTAAGGCACAAACAAAGGGTTTGATGAGTTGATTTTGATTCTTGGTTTTGGAAAGAGATTGTTCTTGAGTTCGGATTGCACTAAAGACTATGGGTAAAGGTGACTATTTCGAACTACCAAGCCAAGCGTCTTGTGTTCAAAATACTCAGAATGAGGGTAAGAAATATCCATTCTCATCCCTTCTCTACCACTTAAGGCTTGTGGCGTACAATCCTAATCACATTTTATTGTGTTTTGAACTTGATTTGAGAAAATATCGCTTGACGTTGGATCAAGGGTTTGTTTTCTTATTAAGAAATGGTGACGATCCTAACTCCTAAGGTTGGCTAAAAAGCAACAACAAGGCAAAGTAAAGCGAGTAGAAAGTACACCAAAGTGGGGAGAGGGATACATGAAAAATATAAGGGAAATTGCGATAAATAAAAGGGTCTCGTTATAATGTAGCACAAGAAAAAGCCTTGTGTGTGCATTGTGTCCTAAGCTAACAAGTGAATAATGGAATTACAAAGTATGTCTCCTTAAGGTAGTGCCATGAATTCTCTCTTGTAATAAAAAATTACAAGTCCATAATACTCCAAGTTGCATAGGTCAATCACAATGGTCCAAGTTCCAAGTAAGGGTACAAACAAGTCCTCTAAGTCTCCAAGCTTAGGTCACACACAAGGTCCATATTGTCCACAATACTCTATGTCTAATGCTAAGGTCAAACATCAAGTCCATGGTCCAATATCCTTAAAATTAAGTCTTTTTAGTATTTTCCATTTTATCATGTTTTTGTTCATTTTGATTATATGTCAAGATAAGAACAAGTGAGCAATAAAAAGATACAAACATAAAGTGCATGAATACTAATGGACAAGAATTAAATTGCGAGAATTTAAATGTTAGAAGTTAGAAGTTAGCATTGCATAATGTAAATGTTAGAAGTTAGATGTTAGATGTTAATTTGTAAGAAAATAATGATTACTCGAGATTATCTATCCACAAATCAAAGGTCTCAAAATATGGCGCATTAAGGGATAACCTATAAATGATTCAAAGTGTCAAAAATGATCCAATGGTCATTTATTGACATGTTTGAATCAAAGAAGAATGAATAAATTGAAACGTCCATCTATCAATGATTTGAAGTGTGGAAGATTAATCAATCAAGCAATAAAAAAATGAATAAAAGGTTGAAAATAAAAAGAATTAAAAGTTAGTAGTTAGAATTAAATCACGTTAAATTATTAACACAATGTGAAGTATAAAATAAAAAAAAAACCATAGAAAATAATAGGGAGAAAAAAAATACTAATATCAAATAAGAGGGAATAATTGAGCAAAGGGGTGTAAATCTGGTTTGGAGTGCAAATAACAAGTTGATTGGGCCCGAGGGGCGCAAGGCACATGGCCTTGTACAACTTTGGCATGTGAGGTGCACATAGTGATGACAAGGTGCGAAGAGTAATCTATGAAGGACCTAATGTCAAGGTTGTCCCAATCTGTCCTTATGAATGGAGGGAGTTCAATCCAATCTCACATAACACGTTCATAAACGTAACCCACCACCTCATAACCTTGGCCTGGACACCCTCCTCCGTAGCGCCGACAATTGCCTTCGGCGCCGACAGAGGGCCAAACACTTCGAATCTTACACCACTCAAACCGTTTCACTGCACTCTATCTAAATCCTTCATTGATTCCCACTGACTCGTACCAAATCCCATAAACCGAGCCTAAATGCTCAAGAACCCTCACACCTACAATCTCAAATTAAATCTCCAAAAGGAAGAATCAAAGCTCAATTCAACGGGGCTTTGATTTCCTAAGACTTCCGCCACATTGTAGTAACTCAAAATAAGGCGAAGCAAAGAAGAAGGAGCACTTACCATCGGAGACGATGATGGATATAATGGCGACGACAACGGAAAATAGGCATGCTCTTGATCTTGCGTTCTTTCCTTCTTCTTCTCTTCTTCTATTCTCTCTTCTGAGAGTTGAGTGTATATTTCTATGAGCTTTGAATGAGAGATGAGAGCCACGAACTTCAAGCCTTCTTCTTCTTGATGTGCCTTCTTCTGCGTGGTTGTTGCTTTTGGTTATGGATCCGTATAAACTCAAGGATGGTGAGGGATAGGAACTCGATAACAGAAAACAACTTTTATCTGCTTAAACTAATTTTCATAATTCTTACCATTCGAGTTTAGAAGATTTGCTGGAAAATGTCTGTTCGGATGAGAAGTCATTGCGCCATGCTTCCCAGAATCACAACTAGTACTCTAGATACCAGATGTTGGAATTAACCCTAATCTTGGAGATAATCCGATCAATCTTGATTGAACGAGAATCAATCTTTTTGATTTATCGTTATCTCGTTCCCACTCTTCACTTGAGTGATTCACCCATACATTGATTGCAAGATGATTCCACCACACAATGATTTACAAGAAAAAGAATATGTGAAAGTGAGTTAGGAAGAAAGGAGAATTAGGGTTTTGGAATAAAGGAGAATTAGGGTTTTGGAAGAAAGATGAAGAAGATGGATCAAATTCGGTAGAGTTTCTCTCTGCATTTTATTCACTCTGAATTTCTTTAATTCAATTTACTTACGATAGTAGAGTGCCTCCCTAAAATTAACTCATTTGACAATTATCTACTTCAATTACTATCAGATTCGCCTCTATCAAATCTTACAACATACTTTATACCAAAAAAAAAATTACATACTTAACATGCAGAAAAACTAGAAAAAAATAATTTAGTAAGTGACTCAACTCAATAATTTATTGGGTAATGCTAACTTGTGCCCCAAGGGCACATGTTAAGAAACCCACAAATAAAAAAATTGTTTTGGAAAAATAAATAAAATTATTAATGATAAGTTTTTAATAAATTCAATACACATTTTCCAAGAATTTGTTTCTATATTCATCTCTTAACTTGTGTCCTAAGGGCACAAATTAGCATTACCCTAATTTATTTGATAGTAATCATCATTATAAAAATTATTTCATTACAAAAACATCATTAAATACATTTTATGTTTCTAACAAATTTGGCAATAAAGACTAAACAAGGCAGATATCAAGGTACGTACTTCGTCTTATAAGTTATAACATGATTATTTTTTAAAGACAAAGTTGTCGACTCGTCGTATATATTTGTCCTTTCAAACTTTCAATAATCATAGAAATGATATTAAAAGCACTTGAACAAAGCAATATGTCGCCTTATGCCACATCCACGTGAAAGCCAGATGGTTTGATTTCATGTGTTCCCTCACAGAATGACAAATTCATTCTGTTCACTTCATGACCATCCATAACTAAAAATGACATGCACCGGATAGTCTACAATGAATTCATTAGTTATATGGTTCAATTTTATTTTGTTATAAGGTTTTAATTTTATTATATTCTATTTACTTTAAAAAAAAATAGTTTTACAATTTATTATATATGCAGTTTCAAATAATTTAGAAGTATGATTTTAACCATAAACACTTAGATCGTTAATTAAAAACACAATATTTTTTTATTAAAAAAATAATCTTTAAAATTCATGAATCTTTGATTTTGAAGATAATAAATTTAAAACTCATATATATTAATATATATTTTTATCACAAAACATATAATAATATTTATTATTAAAAAAGTTCATCTAAAAAATTTACTGAAAATTAATATAGTAACATGAAAAAAAAGTTAACTAACAAAAAATATTATAAAATCTTATAAATACTATGTTAAGTTAAACAAATAGATTATTTAAAATATTATTTTAATAAAAATAATTAAATTTATTAATTTACTCTTTATTAATTAATTGTAATGATTTAATTAAAAAGAATAATAATTTGCTAATTTTGGGGGGCCATAATGAGTATATATATTTGTATTTTATTTAATAATATGTGGTTATGTAGTGATTAATTTGTTTTACTGACTTAGAACCCTTGCCATAGCACTTTTATGAATAAAAATATTTAAATTTTAATGACTTATTTTTTTTGGATTAAACAATTTTTTTATAAATATAATAAAAACCATACAAAAAGCTACATCTTTATCTCTTTTTAAATGACAAAGTTCATCTTATTGAAAAATGAATATATTGAACTAAGAGATATAACATTGCTAATTATTTGAAAGATATATATATATATATATATATATATATATATATATATATATATTATATATATATTATATATATATATATATATATATATATATATATCTATATATAATATATATATATATATATATATATATTATATATATATATATATATCTATATATATATATATATATATATATATTCTATATATATATTATTTTTATTTTCTTTCTATTTATTAAATATGTTGTTGATTTGTTTTATTCTACCCTTTGATGAGTGTATTTAAATTTTGCAGCACTTTTACAAAATAAAACAAATTAATTGTAATAAATTAATTAAAAATAAGATTTAGTTATAATTTTGGTTCAACTATTTTAACTCATTCATAAAATTAGTTCTCCTATTTTAAATTCAAATAATTTTGATTTTCTTTTCACAACTTAAAGTTGATTATACGTCTACTTTTAAATAATGTGTCACTTGTTATAGCATGAGAAATCATCATTTAAAAACTTTTGTAGAACTTTAAAGATGAAAAATATAAATTACACGTCCCTAAAAAATTAAAATGTCATTAATTTTTTGGTGTAAAATATGAAAGGGAGCCCAAAAAATATCGTTGAACAACTTTAAAGATAAAATAAATAAATTATATGTAATTGACACTAATACAAAATATACATTTTGTAACATCATATTATTATGGTCGTACAAACGACTATAGTAATAATTCATTTTCGTGTTGAATTTTTTATTATTTTATTGAAAGACATTTAATCACGGTACTTAATAACAACCGTTGTGATAGATAAAAGATTACTTGCTTCGATTCCAAACACCAATAATTTTTTATATTTTTTGTTACAAAAATGATTTGTCCTTATAATCTTATAAATATATTAATATTAAAATACATATTACCACGGTTATTTACGGTTCTTGTTAGCAATCATGATGATAAGTTTTACATATATACATAAGCGATGTTATCAAGCTTTCGCATAGAATAGTCATCACTCTCAAAACAAAACCCTAACATCTCTCTCTTCCAAATGCAGCAAACTCGTCTTCATAAGCTTCTTCATACTAAAAGGTAGTCAAGTTCATACATTTTATCATTCTTATTCTTCTTCATAAGCTTTCCTCCATGTTATTCATATGCTTTCTTCCATTTTTCTATGTATAAGTTCTTCCATATATCTTTGTTTTTCATACGATTTCTTCTTGATCGTTCCACTTTCACCTGTCATGATAATCATGTTTTTTGGGTTATCTCAGTTACCATATTTGTTCAATGTGTTTCTATGGAGAAACAATACATGAAGAACGCCTTCATTTTTCATGGATCTTTTCATTAAAATGTACGTTAGTGAAACACTTTATGAGATGATATATTGTTGTATGTTGTTGTGGTTTTGTTGATAAATGTTGATAAATGTTGTTATTATTGTTGATAAATGTTTCTCAAAACAAAAATAAAGCATTGTTAAGTCATAAAGTATGATTGTGATTCACAAATGGTTAATGTTGCTATGAAGAAACAATACAAGAAGAATGAAGTTATTGTCGAAGCTTCATTCACCTTGTATTTTTTATTCATAGCAACACAAAATAGATCAACTTCAGTTTATTCTAAGACAAGTAGATCATTTCTCCGTCTTCATTTTCCACAAATCTTTTCAATAAAAGATACGCTCGTGAAACATTGTATGAGTTGACATGCTGTTTTATGTTGTTGTTATTTTGTGATAAATGTTGTTGTGGTTGATAAATGTTTCTCAGAACAAGAACAAAACATTACTAAGTTACAAGAAAATATCTTATTGCAACTTAGCAATGTTTTGTTTTTCCGAATCTTGCAGTATTAATTTCTTATGCAAATTGGTAGAAGATCCAGTTGAGTTTATTATATTGTATGTAGATTGTTTGTTTCACTAACACTTCACTGAAAATGCATTCATTTAAATTTATTTAGAAAATAATAAGCTGAAAATTAACTTTTATTTGAAAACCAACTTAGATCAATCAATATTTTTAGAATTACATGCATCTCATAATTCATGTCTCATTCGTTAACATATAGAATGTGTTTCAATGACCTAAGTTCTTCATAACATCGATTCCTTCTTTTCTAGTTTATTTTGAAAAACATCAATTTGTTGACTAATTCTTACTCATCATCGTCATTATCATCATTATTATTATTTTAAATCATGTTGATGATTATTATGATGTCAATGATGATGATGAACCTAAATTAGTCAACAAATTGATGTTTTTCAAAATAAACTAGAAAAGAAGGAATCGTTCCTATGAAGTACTTAGGTCATTGAATCAAATTCTATATCTTAAAGAGCGAGAGATAAGTTACGAGATGCATGAAATTTGAAAAGAAATTATTCGTTTAAGATGTTTTTCAAGAATAATTTAATTTATCATACTTTTATGTTCTACATCAATTTGAATGTTGTATTTGTTTAGTCAGGTGTAGTAAAAATCAAGCAATCCATATATTTTATAATAAACTCATATATACATATCACAATAGTTATCTTTCATAACCGTCGTGAAATGTTAATTTTATTCAATTTAAGCTACAGTTGCTGAGTTTCAAACCAATGACCTAAATACGTATAAAAACAATTGTTTAAGATAGTCGTTGTGATGTGTAGCACGCTAACTAGTTTATCACCACAGTCATACGCTCATGGTGGATAGCAACATACATAAAATCAAACGCTACCTAACAACAGACATACAACTGCCATTATATGTATTTCACAATTGTTGTCATATGTATTTTCCATAGTAGTGTAATTTTCATGGTAAAAATTTACGAAGAGAGGAGAAAACTATTTGAATTTGAAATATAGAGACTAATTCTATGAATGGGGTAAAATAGGCGAATCAAAACTGTAATTAACCCTAAATATAATAATCAAATTTATAATATTTTTTAGGGATGTAAAGTATTTCGTTAGAATATATATAAAAAAATTTAATTTCATAAAACATTGGTTGGTAATGACAGCCATTCATCAAGTAATTTTAAAATCAAATTAAGTTATATTTAGTTGTTATTAGTGAATAATTACTTGGTCTTAAAAAAACCAGCATTATATGAAAGAAGAAACAAAGTTGTTAAAAGGGAAGAAAAAGAAGAAAGTTGGGAGAAAATTCTGCTCAACCTACAAGAAAAATCGTGACACAATTTATAA